>NC_053026.1:501777789-502010642 GCF_003073215.2 Triticum urartu | reverse complement strand
ATGAGATGATCAAAGCGTTTGTGTTTACGCAGACTTATGGAGAAGCCTGTGTTTACAAGAAAGTGAGTGGGAGCTCTGTAGCATTTCTCATATTATATGTGGATGACATACTATTGATGGGAAATGATATAGAATTCTTGGAAAGCATAAAGGCCTACTTGAACAAGTGTTTTTCAATGAAGGATCTTGGAGAAGCTGCTTATATATTAGGCATCAAGATCTATAGAGATAGATCGAGATGCCTCATTGGTCTTTCACAAAGTACGTACCTTGAAAAGATATTGAAGAAGTTCAATATGGATCAGTCCAAGAAGGGGTTCTTGCCTGTATTGCAAGGTGTGAGATTGAGCACGGCTCAATGCCCGACCACGGCAAAAGATAGAGAAAAGATGAGTGTTGTCCCCTATGCCTCGGCCATAGGGTCTATTATGTATGCCATGCTGTGTACCAGACCTGATGTAAACCTTGCTGTAAGTTTGGTAGGAAGGTACCAAAGTAATCCCGGCATGGAACACTGGACATCGGTCAAGAATATCCTGAAGTACCTAAAGAGGACTAAGGATATGTTTCTCGTTTATGGAGGTGACGAAGAGCTCGTCGTAAAGGGTTACGTCGATGCTAGCTTCGACACGGATCTGGATGACTCTAAGTCACAAACCGGATACGTGTATATTTTGAATGGTGGGGCAGTCAGCTGACCCAGTTGCAAGCAAAGCGTCGTGGCGGGATCTACATGTGAAGCGGAGTACATGGCAGCCTCGGAGGCAGCACAAGAAGCAATTTGGATGAAGGAGCTCATTACCGACCTAGGAGTTATTCCCAATGCGTCGGGCCCGATGACTCTCTTATGTGACAACACTGGAGCTATTGCCCTTGCCAAGGAGCCCAGGTTTCACAAGAAGACCAGGCATATCAAGCGTTGCTTCAACTCCATTCGTGGAAATGTTCAAAATGGACACATAGATAGTTGTAAAGTGCATACAGACCTGAATGTCCCAGATCCGTTGACTAAACCTCTTCCTCGAGCAAAACATGATCAACACCAGAACTCTATGGGTGTACGATTCATCACAATGTAACTAGATTATTGACTCTAGTGCAAGTGGGAGACTGTTGGAAATATGCCCTAGAGGCAATAATAAAATGGTTATTATTATATTTCCTTGTCCATGATAATTGTCTATTGTTCATGCTATAATTGTGTTATCCGGAAATCGTAATACATGTGTGAATACATAGACCACAACATGTCCCTAGTGAGCCTCTAGTTGACTAGCTCGTTGATCAATAGATGGTTACGGTTTCCTGACCATGGACATTGGATGTCATTGATAACGGGATCACATCATTAGGAGAATGATGTGATGGACAAGACCCAATCCTAAGCATAGCGCAAGATCGTGTAGTTCGTCTGCTAAAGCTTCTCTAATGTCAAGTATCTTTTCCTTAGACCATGAGATTGTGCAACTCCCGGATACTGTAGGAATACTTTGGGTGTGCCAAATGTCACAACGTAACTGGGTGACTATAAAGGTGCACTACGGGTATCTCCTAAAGTGTCTGTTGGGTTGGCATGAATCGAGACTGGGATTTGTCACTCCGTATGACGGAGAGGTATCTCTAGGCCCACTCGTTAAGACATCATCGTAATGAGCTCAATGTGACTAAGGGTTGGTCATGGGATGATGTGTTACGGAATGAGTAAAGTGACTTGCCGATAACGAGATTGAACGAGGTATTGGGATACCGACGATCGAATCTCGGGCAAGTAACGTACCGATTGACAAAGGGAATTGTATATGGGATTGCATGAATCCTCGACATCGTGGTTCATCCGATGAGATCATCTTGGAATGTGTGGGAGCTGGTGTCTACTACACAACCTTCTTCTTGTAGACGTTGCTGGGCCTCCAAGTGCAGAGGTTTGTAGGACAGTAGCAAATTTCCCTCAAGTGGATGACCTAAGGTTTATCAATCCGTAGGAGGCGTAGGATGAAGATGGTCTCTCTCAAGCAACCCTGCAACCAAATAACAAAGAGTCTCTTGTGTCCCCAACACACCCAATAAAATGGTAAATTGTATAGGTGCACTAGTTCGGCGAAGAGAAGGTGATACAAGTGGTATATGGATAGTAGATAAAGGTTTTTGTAATCTGAAATTATAAAAACAACAAGGTAACTAATGGTAAAAGTGAGCGTAAACGGTATTGCAATGCGTTGAAACAAGGCCTAGGGTTCATACTTTCGCTAGTGTAAGTTCCCTCAACAATACTAACATAACTGGATCACATAACTATCCCTCAACATGCAACAAAGAGTCACTCCAAAGTCACTAATAGCTGAGAACGAACGAAGAGATTATGGTAGGGTACGAAACCACCTCAAAGTTATTCTTTCCAATCAATCCATTGGGTTATTCCTATAAGTGTCACAAACAGCCCTAGAGTTCGTACTAGAATAACACCTTAAGATACAAATCAACCAAAACCCTAATGTCACCTAGATACTCCAATGTCACCTCAAGTATCCGTGGGTATGATTATACGATATGCAATCACACAATCTCAGATTCATCTATTCAACCAACACAAAGGACCTCAAAGAGTGCCCCAAAGTTCTACCGGAGAATCATGACGAAAACGTGTGCCAACCCATATGCATAGGTTCACAATGTCACAAAACCCGCAAGTTGGTCACCTTAACATACATCAAGTGGCACGTGGTATCCCATTGTCACCACAGATATCCACCGCAAGACATACATCAAGTGTTCTCAAGTCTTTAAAGACTCAATCCGATAAGATTAATTCAAGGGGAAAACTCAATTCATTACAAGAGAGAAGAGGGGGAGGAGAAACATAAGATCCAACTATAATAGCAAAGCTCGCGATACATCAAGATCGTGCCAAATCAAGAACACGAGAGAGAGAGATCAAACACATAGCTACTGGTACATACCCCCAGCCCCGAGGGAGAACTACTCCCTCCTCGTCATGGAGAGCACCGGGATGATGAATATGGCCACCGGTGAGGGTTCCCCCCTCCGGCAGGGTGCCAGAACAGGGTCCCGATTGACTTTTGGTGGCTACGGAGGCTTCTGGCGGCGGAACTCCCGATCTATTGTGTGTTCTGGAAGTTTTAGGGTACGACGATATATATGGGTGCAGGAAGTACGTCGGAGGAGCCACGGGGGCCCCACGAGGCAGGGGGCGCGCCCTAGGGGGGTGGGCACGCCCCCACCCTCGTGGGCAGCCCGTGTCTCCCCTGACGTGCACTCCAAGTTCCCTGGGCTGCATTCCTTCCAAAAATAACTTCTCCAGTTCATTTCGTTCCGTTTCGACTTCGTTTGATATTCCTTTTCTTCGAAACACTGAAATAGGCATAAAACAACAAATCTGGGCTGGGCCTCTGGTTAATAGGTTAGTCCCAAAAGTAATATAAAAGTGGATAATAAAGCCCAATATTGCCCAAAACAGTAGATGATATAGCATGGAGCAACCAAAAATTATAGATACGTTGGAGACGTATCAAGCATCCCCAAGCTTAATTCCTGCTCGTCCTCGAGTAGGTAAATGATAAAAAAGATAATTTTTGATGTGGAATGCTACTTGGCATAATTTCAATGTAATTCTTTTTACTTGTGATATGAATATTCAGATCCATAAGATTCAAGACAAAAGTTCATATTGACATAGAAATAATAATACTTCAAGCATACTAATAAAGCAATCATGTCTTCTCAAAATAACATGGCCAAAGAGAGCTATCCCTACAAAATCATATAGTCTGGCTATGCTCCATCTTCACCACAAAAAATATTTAAATCATGCACAACCCCGATGACAAGCCAAGCAATTGTTTCATACTTTTGATGTTCTCAAACTTTTTCAATCTTCACGCAATACATGAGCGTGAGCCATGGACATAGCACTATAGGTGGAATAGGATGGTGGTTGTGGAGAAGACAAAAAGGGAGAAGATAGTCTCACATCAACTAGGCGTATCAACGGGCTATGGAGATGCCCATCAATAGATATCAATGTGAGTGAGTAGGGATTGCCATGCAACGGATGCACTAGAGCTATAAATGTATGAAAGCTCAAGAAAAGAAACTAGTGGGTGTGCATCCAACTTGCTTGCTCACAAAGACCTAGGGCACTTGAGGAGGCCCATTATTGGAATATACAAGCCCAGTTCTATAATGAAAGATTCCCACTAGTATATGAAAGTGATAACATGAGAGACTCTCTACTATGAAGATCATGGTGCTACTTTGAAGCACAAGTGTGGTAAAAGGATAGTAGCATTGTCCCTTTTATTTTTTATTTTTTTATTTGGACTTTCTTTTTTTGGCCTCCCTTTTTTTGGGACAATGCTCTATTGAATGATGATCATCACACTTATATTTATTTACAACTCGATACTAGAACAAAGATGACTCTATATGAATGCCTCCGGCGGTGTACCGTGATATGCAATGAATCAAGAGTGACAAGTATGAAAGAATTGTGAACGGTGGCTTTGCCACAAATACTATGTCAACTACATGATCATGCTAGCAATATGACAATGATGAATGTGTCATGATAAACTGGATGGTGGAAAGTTGCATGGCAATATATCTTGGAATGGCTATGGAAATGCCATAATAGGTAGGTATGGTGGCTGTTTTGAGGAAGGTATATGGTGGGTTTATGGTACCGGCGAAAGTTGCGCGGTACTAGAGAGGCTAGCAAAGGTGGAAGGGTAAGAGTGCGTATAATCCATGGACTCAACATTAGTCATAAAGAACTCACATACTTATTGCAAAAATCTATTAGTTATCGAAACAAACTACTACGCGCATGCTCCTAGGGGGATAGATTGGTAGGAAAAGACCATCGCTCGTCCCCGACCGCCACTCATAAGGAAGACAATCAATAAATAAATCATGCTCCGATTTCGTCACATAACGGTTCACCATACGTGCATGCTACGGGAATCACAAACTTCAACACAAGTATTTCTCAAATTCACAACTACTCAACTAGCATGACTCTAATATCACCATCTCCATATCTCAAAACAATTATCAAGTATCAAACTTCTCCTAGTATTCAACACACTCGTAAGAGAATTTTATTATTCTTGAATACCTAGCATGTTAGGATTTTAAGCAAATTGCCATGCTATTTAAGACTCTCAAAATAATATAAGTGAAGCATGAGAGTTCATCTATTTATTCAAAATAAAACTACCACCATGCTCTAAAAGGATATAAGTGAAGCACTAGAGCAAATGACAAACTACTCCGAAAGATATAAGTGAAGATCAATGAGTAGTCGAATAATTATGCAACTATGTGAAGACTCTCTAACATTTAATAATTTTGTATCTTGGTACTCTATTCAAACAGCAAGAAAAGCAAAATAAAATGACATCTAATAATAGCAAACATCATGTGAAGAAGCAAAAACTTATGATCAACCGATACTAACCGATAATTGTTGAAGAAGAAGAGTGGGATGCCAACCGGGGCATCCCCAAGCTTAGACGCTTGAGACTTCTTGAAATATTATCTTGGGGTGCCTTGGGCATCCCCAAGCTTGAGCTTTTGTGTCTCCTTAATTCCTCTCATATCACGGTCTCCCTAAATCTCAAAAGCTTCATCAACACAAAACTCAACAAGGACTCGTGAGATAAGTTAGTATAAACCATTGCCAAAACCTTATCATACTCTTGTTGGAAATATGCCCTAGAGGCAATAATAAAATGATTATTATATTTCCTTGTTCATGATAATTGTCTATTTTTCATGCTTTAATTGTATTATCTGGAAATCGTAATACATGTGTGAATACATAGACCACAATGTGTCCCTAGTGAGCCTCTAGTTGACTAGCTCGTTGATCAACAGATAGTCATGGTTTCCTGGCTATGGACATGGGGATGTCATTGATAACGGGATCACATCATTAGGAGAATGATGTGATGGACAAGACCCAATCCTAAACATAGCACAAGATCGTATAGTTCGTTTGCTAGAGTTTTTCCAATGTCAAGTAACTTTTCCTTAGACCATGAGATCGTGTAACTCCCGGATACCGTAGGAGTGCTCTGGGTATACCAAATGTCACAACGTAACTGGGTGACTATAAAGGTATACTACGGGTATCTCCGAAAGTGTCTGTTGGGTTGACACGGATCAAGACTGGGATTTGTCACTCCGTATGACGGAGAGGTATCTCTGGGCCCCCTCGGTAATGCATCATCATAATGAGCTCAAAGTGACCAAGTGTCTGGTCACGGGATCATGTATTACGGTACAAGTAAAGTGACTTGCCGGTAATGAGATTGAACGAGGTATTGGGATACCGACGATCGAATCTCGGGCAAGTAACATACCGATTGACAAAGGGAATTGTATACAGGGTTGGTTGAATCCTCGACATCGTGGTTCATCCGATGAGATCATCGAGGAGAATGTGGGAGACAACATGGGTATCTAGATCCCGTTGTTGGTTATTGACCGGAGAGCCGTCTCGGTCATGTCTACATGTCTTCCGAACCCGTAGGGTCTACACACTTAAGGTTCGGTGACGCTAGGGTTGTAGAGATATGAATGCGCAGTAACCCGAAAGTTGTTTGGAGTCCCGGATGAGATCCTGGACGTCACGAGGAGTTCCGGAATGGTCCGGAGGTGAAGAATTATATATAGGAAGTGCAGTTTCGGCCATCGGGAGAGTTTCGGGGGTCACCGGTATTGTACCGGGACCACCGGAAGGGTCCCGGGGGTCCACCGGGTGGGGCCACCCATCCCGGAGGGCCCCATGGGCCAAAGTGGGGAGGGGAACCAGCCCATAGTGGGCTGGTGCGCCCCCCTTGGCCCACCCCATGCGCCTAGGGTTGGGAACCCTAGGGTGGGGGGGTGCCCCACCTGGCTTGGGGGGCACTCCACCCCTTGGCCGCCGCCCCCCTAGGAGATCCCATCTCCTAGGGCCGGCGCACCCCCCTAGGGGGCCTATATAAAGGGGGGAGGGAGGGGGCAGCCGCACCCTTGAGTCTTGGCGCCTCCCTCTCCCCTGCTACACCTCTCCCTCTCGTAGTATAACGGCGAAGCCCTGCTGCGGTGACGCCCTGCATCCACCACCACGCCGTCGTGCTGCTGGATCTTCATCAACCTCTCCTCCCCCCTTGCTGGATCAAGAAGGAGGAGACGTCACGCTGACCGTACGTGTGTTGAACACGGAGGCGCCGTCCGTTCGGCGCTAGGATCTCTGGTGATTTGGATCACGTCGAGTACGACTTCCTCATCCCCGTTCTTTGAACGCTTCCGCGCGTGATCTACAAAGGTATGTAGATGAAATACGATCACTCTTTCCTAGATGAACTCATAGATGGATCTTGGTGAAACCGTAGGAAAATTTTTGTTTTCTGCAACGTTCCCTACAGTGGCATCATGAGCTAGGTCTATGCGTAGTTCTCCTTGCATGAGTAGAACACAATTTGTTGTGGGCATAGATGTTGTCAACTTCCTTGCCGCTACTAGTCTTATTTTGCTTCAGCGGTATTGTGGGATGAAGCGGCCCGGACCGACCTTACACGTACGCTTACGTGAGACTGGTTCCACCGACTGACATGCACAAGTTGCATAAGGTGGCTAGCGGGTGTCTGTCTCTCCCACTTTAGTTGGAGCGGATTCGATGAAAAGGGTCCTTATGAAGGGTAAATAGAAGTTGACAAATCACGTTGTGGCTTTTACTTAGGTAAGAAAACGTTCTTGCTAGAACCCTATTGCATCCACATAAAACTTGCAACAACAATTAGAGGACGTCTAACTTGTTTCTGCAGCAAGTGCTTTGTGATGTGATATGGCCAAAGTTGTGATGAATGATGAATGATATATATGTGATGTATGAGATCATGTTCTTGTAATAGAAATCACGACTTGCATGTCGATGAGTATGACAACCGGCAGGAGCCATAGGAGTTGTCTTTATTTTTGTATGACCTGCGTGTCATTGAGAAACGCCATGTAAATTACTTTACTTTATTGCTAAACGTGTTAGCCTTAGTAGTAGAAGTAATAGTTGGCGAGCAACTTCATGGAGACACGATGATGGAGATCATGGTTTCATGCCGGTGACAAGATGATCATGGAGCCCCAAGATGGAGATCAAAGGAGCTATGTGATATTGGCCATATCATGTCACTATTATTATTTGATTGCATGTGATGTTTATCATGTTTTTGCATCTTGTTTACTTAGAACGGCGGTAGTAAATAAGATGATCCCTCATAATAATTTCAAGAAAGTGTTCCCCCTAACTGTGCACCGTTGCGACAGTTCGTTGTTTCGAAGCACCACGTGATGATCGGGTGTGATAGATTCCAACGTTCACATACAACGGGTGTAAGACAGATTTACACATGCAAACACTTAGGTTGACTTAACGAGCCTAGCATGTACAGACATGGCCTCGGAACACAGAAGACCGAAAGGTCGAGCATGAGTCGTATAGAAGATACGATCAACATGAAGATGTTCACCGATGTTGACTAGTCCGTCTCACTTGATGATCGGACACGGCCTAGTTAACTCGGATCATGTTATACTTAGATGACTGGAGGGATGTCTATCTAAGTGGGAGTTCATTATATAATTTGATTAGATGAACTTAATTATCATGAACTTACTCTAAAATCTTTACAATATGTCTTGTAGATCAAATGGCCAACGTTGTCCTCAACTTCAACGCGTTCCTAGAGAAAACCAAGCTGAAAGACGATGGCAGCAACTATACGGACTGGGTCCGGAACCTGAGGATCATCCTCATAGCTGCCAAGAAAGAATATGTCCTACAAGCACCGCTAGGTAACGCACCCGTCCCACAGAACCAAGACGTTATGAATGCTTGGCAGACATGTGCTGATGATTACTCCCTCGTTCAGTGCGGCATGCTTTACAGCTTAGAACCGGGGCTCCAAAAGCGTTTTGAGCGACACGGAGCATATGAGATGTTCGAAGAGCTGAAAATGGTTTTCCAAGCTCATGCCCGGGTTGAGAGATATGAAGTCTCCGACAAGTTCTTCAGCTGTAAGATGGAGGAAAATAGTTCTGTCAGTGAGCACATACTCACTATGTCTGGATTACATAACCGCTTAACTCAGCTGGGAGTTAATCTCCCGGATGATGCGGTCATTGACAGAATCCTTCAGTCGCTAGTGTAAGTTCCCTCAACAATACTAACATAATTGGATCACATAACTATCCCTCAACATGCAACAAAGAGTCACTCCAAAGTCACTAATAGCGGAGAACGAACGAAGAGATTATGGTAGGGTACGAAACCACCTCAAAGTTATTCTTTCCAATCAATCCATTGGGCTATCCCTATAAGTGTCACAAACAGACCTAGAGTTCGTACTAGAATAACACCTTAAGATACAAATCAACCAAAACCCTAATGTCACCTAGATACTCCAATGTCACCTCAAGTATCCGTGGGTATGATTATACGATATGCATCACATAATCTCAGATTCATCTATTCAACCAACACAAAGGACCTCAAAGAGTGCCCCAAAGTTCTACCGGAGAATCATGACGAAAACGTGTGCCAACCCCTATGCATAGGTTCCCAATGTCACGAAACCCGCAAGTTGGTCACCTTAACATACATCAAGTGGCACGTGGTATCCCATTGTCACCATAGATATCCACGGCAAGACATACATCAAGTGTTCTCAAGTCTTTAAAGACTCAATCCGATAAGATTACTTCAAGGGGAAAACTCAATTCATTACAGGAGAGAAGAGGGGGAGGAGAAACATAATATCCAACTATAATAGCAAAGCTCGCGATACATCAAGATCGTCCCAAATCAAGAACACGAGAGAGAGAGAGATCAAACACATAGCTACTGGTACATACCCTTAGCCCCAAGGGAGAACTACTCCCTCCTCGTCATGGAGAGCGTCGGGATGATGAAGATGGCCACCGGTGAGGGTTCCCCCCTCCAGCAGGGTGCCGGAACAGGGCCCCGATTAACTTTTGGTGGCTACGGAGGCTTCTGGCGGCGGAACTCCAGATCTATTGTGTGTTCTGGAAGTTTTAGGGTACGACGATATATATGGGTGCAGGAAGTACGTCAGAGGAGCCACGGGGGCCCCATGAGGCAGGGGGCGCGCCCTAGGGGGTGGGCGCGCCCCCTACCCTCGTGGGCAGCCCGTGTCTCCCCTGACGTGCACTCCAAGTTCCCTGGGTTGCTTTCCTTCCAAAAATAACTTCTCCAGTTGATTTCATTCCGTTTTGACTTCGTTTGATATTCCTTTTCTTCGAAACACTGAAATAGGCATAAAACAGCAAATCTGGGTTGGGCCTCCGGTTAATAGGTTAGTCCCAAAAGTAATATAAAAGTGGATAATTAAGCCCAATATTGCCCAAAATAGTAGATAATATAGCATGGAGCAATCAAAAATTATAGATACGTTGGAGACGTATCAGGAGCCAACATGGGTATCCAGATCCCACTATTGGTTATTGGCCGGAGAGTTGTCTCGGTCATGTCTGCATGGTTCCTGAACCCGTAGGGTCTACACACTTAAGGTTCGATGACGCTAGGGTTATTAGGAAGACTTGTATGTGATTACCGAATGTTGTTCGGAGTCCCGGATGAGATCCCGGATGTCACGAGGAGTTCCGGAATGGTCAGGAGGTGAAGATTTATATGTGGGAAGTTGTCATACGGTCACCGGAAAAGTTCGGGGGCATATCGGTATTATACTGGGGCCACCGGAGGGGTTCCGGGTGTCACCGGGAGGGGCAACCTCTCTCGGAGGGCCTCATGAGCCGTAGAGGAAAGGGAACCAGCCCTTGGAGGGCTAGGCGCATCCCCCCTTGGGCCCATGCGCCTAGGGTTGGGGGGGAAACCCTAGAGGGGGTGCCCCCCTTGCTTGGGGGGCAAGCCCCTCCCCTTGGCTGCCGCCCCCCCTCTAGATCTCATCTAGAGGGGGCCGGCCCCCCTTCCCCCTTCCCCTATAAATAGAGGGGCAAGGGGAGGGATGCACACCACATCAAAGGTGCAGCCTCTCCCCTCCCCAACACCTCTCCTCCTCCGTTAAGAGCTTGGCGAAGCCCTGCCGGAGTACTGCTGCTCCACCACCACCACGCCGTCGTGCTGCTGTTGGATCTCTCTTCCTCAACCTCTCCTTCCTCGCTGGATCAAGGCGCGGGAGACGTCTCCGCTTCCTACGTGTGTTGAACGCGGAGGTGCCGTCCATTCGGCGCTAGGATCATCGGTGATTTGGATCACGACGAGTACGACTCCATCAACCCCGTTCTCTTGAACACTTCCGCTCGCGATCTACAAGGGCATGTAGATGCACTCCTCTCCCTCTCGTTGCTAGATGACTCCATAGATTGATCTTGGTGATGCGTAGAAAATTTTAAATTTCTGCTACGATCTCCAACAGTAGGGTGAACCGTTATGTGATGAAGTCGGAGCATGATTTATTTATTGATTGTCTTCCTTATGAGTGGCGGTCAGGGACGAGCGATGGTCTTTTCCTACCAATCTATCCCCCTAGGAGCATGCGCGTAATACTTTGCTTTGATAACTTCTAGATTTTTGCAATAAGTATATGAGTTATTTATGACTAATGTTGAGTCCATGGATTATACGCACTCTCACCCTTCCACCATTGCTAGCCTCTCTAATACCGGGCACCTTTCGCTGGTATCATACACCCACCATATACCTTCCTCAAAACAGCCACCATACCTACCTATCATGGCATTTCCATAGCCATTCCGAGATATATTGCCATGCAACTTTCCACCGTTCTGTTTACTATGACACGCTCCATCATTGTCATATTGCTTTGCATGATCATGTAGTTGACATTGTATTTGTGGCAAAGCCACCGTTCATAATTCTTTCATACATGTCACTCGTGAGTCATTGCATATCCTGGTACACCGCCGGAGGCATTCATATAGAGTCATATCTTGTTCTAAGTATCGAGTTGTAATTCTTGAGTTGTAAGAAAATAAAAGTGTGATGATCATCATTATTAGAGCATTGTCCCAGTGAGGAAAGGATAATGGAGACTATGATTCCCCCACAAGTCGGGATGAGACTCCGGACAAAAAATAAAAAAATAATATAAAAAGAGGCCATAAAAAAAGAGAAAAGGCCCAAATAAAAAATGAGAGAAAAAGAGAAAAGGGACAATGCTACTATCCTTTTACCACACTTGTGCTTCAAAGTACCACCATGATCTTCATGATAGAGAGTCTCCTATGTTATCACTTTCATATACTAGTGGGAATTTTTCATTATAGAACTTGGCTTGCATATTCCAATGATGGGCTTCCTCAAAATGCCCTAGGTCTTCGTGAGCAAGCAAGTTGGATGCACACCCACTTAGTTTTTTTTTTGAGCTTTCATATACTTATAGCTCTAGTGCATCCGTTGCATGGCAATCCGTACTCACTCACATTGATATCTATTAATGGGCATCTCCATAGCCCGTTAATACGCCTAGTTGATGTGAGACTATCTTCTCCCTTTTTGTCTTCTCCACAACCACCATTCTATTCCACCTAAAGTGCTATGTCCATGGCTCACGCTCATGTATTGCGTGAAGATTGAAAAAGTTTTGAGAATGTCAAATGTATGAAACAATTGCTTGGCTTGTCATCGGGGTTGTGCATGATTTAAATACTTTGTGTGGTGAAGATAGAGCATAGCCAGACTATATGAATTTGTAGGGATAACTTTCTTTGGCCATGTTATTTTGAGAAGACATAATTGCTTAGTTAGTATGCTTGAAGTATTATTATTTTTATGTCAATATTGAACTTTCGTCTTGAATCCTTCGGATCTGAGTATTCATACCACAATTAAGAACAATTACATTGAAATTATGCCAAGTAGCATTCCACATCAAAAATTTTGTTTTTATCATTTACCTACTCGAGGACGAGCAGGAATTAAGCTTGGGGATGCTTGATACGTCTCCAACGTATCTATAATTTTTGATTGCTCCATGCTATATTATCTTCTGTTTTGGACATTATTGGGCTTTATTATCCACTTTTATATTATTTTTGGGACTAGCCTACAAACCGGAGGCCCAGCCCAGAATTGCTGGTTTTTTTTGCCTATTTTAGGGTTTCAAAGAAAAGGAATATCAAACGAGGTCCAAACGGAATGAAACCTTCGGGAACGTGATTTTTGGAACGAACAAGATCCAGGAGACTTGGACCCTACGTCAAGCAACCAACAGGGAGTCCACGAGGTAGGGGGGCGCGCCTCCCCCCCCCCATGCGCGCCCTCCACCCTCATGGGCCCCCTGTTGATCCACCGACGTACTTCTTCCTCCTATATATACCTACGTACCCCCAAACGATCAGATACGGAGCCAAAACCCTAATTCCACCACCGTAACTTTCTGTATCCACGAGATCCCATCTTGGGGCCTGTTCCGGAGCTCCGCCGGAGGGGGCATCGATCACAGAGGGCTTCTACATCAACACCATAGCCTCTCCGATGAAGTGTGAGTAGTTTACCTCAGACCTTCGGCTCCATAGTTATTAGCTAGATGGCTTCTTCTCTCTTTTTGGATCTCAATACAAAGTTCTCCCCCTCTCTTGTGGAGATCTATTCGATGTAATCTTCTTTTGCGGTGTGTTTGTTGAGACCGATGAATTGTGGGTTTAAGATGAAGTTTATCTATGAACAATATTTGAATCTTCTCTGAATTCTTTTATGTATGATTGGTTATCTTTGCAAGTCTCTTCGAATTATCAGTTTGGTTTGGCCTACTAGATTGATCTTTCTTGCAATGGGAGAAGTGCTTAGCTTTGGGTTCAATCTTGCGGTGTCCTTCCCAGTGAAAGTAGGGGCGGCAAGGCACGTATTGTATTGTTGCCATCGAGGATAACAAGATGGGGTTTTCATCATATTGCATGAGTTTATCCCTCTACATCATGTCATCTTGCTTAAGGCGTTACTCTGTTCTTATGAACTTAATACTCTAGATGCATGCTAGATAGCGGTCGATGTGTGGAGTAATAGTAGTAGATGCAGGCAGGAGTCGGTCTACTTGTCTCGGACGTGATGCCTATATACATGATCATACCTAGATATTCTCATAACTATGCTCAATTTTGTCAATTGCTCAACAGTAATTTGTTCACCCACCGTAAAATACCTATGCTCTTGAGAGAAGCCACTAGTGAAACCTATGGCCCCTGGGTCTATCTTCATTATATTAATCTTCCAATACTTAGTTATTTCCTTTGCTTTTATTTTACTTTGCATCTTTATCATAAAAATACCAAAAATGTTATCTTATCATATCTATCAGATCTCACTGTCGTAAGTGACCGTGTAGGGATTGACAACCCCTTATCGCGTTGGTTGCGAGGATTTATTTGTTGTGTGTAGGTGTGAGGGACTGGCACGTAGCCTCCTACTGGATTGATACCTTGGTTCTCAAAAACTGAGGGAAATACTTACGCTACTTTGCTGCACCGCCCTTTCCTCTTAAAGGGAAAACCAACGCAAGTGCTCAAGAGGTAGCAGCGTCGGCCTCAAAGTGGAGCCCGAGGCCTGTCCCTAGGCTCTTCTCTTTGGCATGACTAGCAAGAAGCAGAAAGCAGAGGAAGGAGGATGCAAGGGTGAATGGCTCTGCCCTCCCTTCGCCCCTCCTTTTATAGGTGGGCTGGGGAGGGGAGCCGCTCCCTCGACAAGCGACCATCGTCCTCCTCCGCCGATTCAAGAAGACCGGGCCCTCGCCTTGATGCTCTCCCGTGCCACGCACCTCCGTTACCTACCCCGCGCGATGCATGCAGTATACGTGGCTAAGGATAAGGGCGTGGTGGGAAGAGTGAATTGGCAGTTTCTACCCCGTGCGTTAAAGTCATTCACGGGCCATTACAAGGGCGGCGCCACCACTATTAGCTTTACACGGCACGTGGAGAAACCGGAAATTGGCCAGGACTCGAGATTAATGAAGAAGCAAAGAAGACCTCAAGAGAGAAGCCTCTTCCACGCCCCTGCTTGTGCACTTATTAGGACCTACCCCGACGATGCTCGGCAATACGTTCTGGGCAGGCCCGGGGACTTCTTTCGGTGCAATAAACCCTGGGTCTATTGCCCGGACTGTGCACAGGCACGAGAACGAGATTATGGCACCAGGCCACACAAAAGTACAAGGGACCAAGCTCTTCGAAGGACCAACATGCAGATCAAGAGGACCAAGATCAACCAAGAGAAGCAAGAAGCCATCAGGAGAAAAGACACCCTTGCCGGGCAGGCAAGCTCGGCGAGGGCGGGGTTGCCCCCGGAAGAGAACGACCAAGACACCCCGGCAGAGCCTGTCGGGGGCCACAGAGGCAAAACCACCTCACCCAACTACTCCACCACAACCCACGTCATCAATCCATGCAGTGTCAAGCCGCAAAGTGACTAAGTGGCAGCCATTCGCCACATGGCAGCCTCTTTCTACAGGGGATACCTACAAACGACACCCATCCTGCGATGTGTCAAGCGAGCAGGTGTGAAGCTGGCAAGATAGCCCAGCAAGGCTTGCTGGGCAAGCGATGATGTGACATTGAGCGACGCATTTAATGCGCCCTATCATCCTCTAGGGTTAGGTATATGATAGCACTGTTTGCTATCTTATCAGTGCATAATGACCACTTTGCCATTGTGGTGACCCCTTAGCCTATAAAAGGAGGCCCATGGTAACCGGAACAAGGGTTAGAAGATTGGATACCCACACATTCATACGCGCGTAGCCACTGCCGCCCTGAGGCAACCCTGTCGGGAAAGTGTACTGCGCCCCACCACCATTCTTCCACCATCAATCCACCAAAGCAGGAGTAGGGTTTTATGCCTCGCAATGGCCCGAACCTGGGTAAAATTGCTTGTGTGATCCCTGCCATGCTGCCCCACGCTCCTCTGCTCTTTGTGCAATGTGACATCCCCCCTGCCGAAGCAGCAAGGGGCCCTTGGTCCCATAGGTGGCCGTGGTTTCCCATGACAATCCATGAGTTAATTATTCGACATGCATCAAACAATTTCAGATTCATAATATTCAATCCAACACAAAGAACTTCAAAGAGTACTCCAAAGTTTCTATAGGAGAAAGTAGGATGAAAACGTGTATCAACCTCTATGCCTAGATTACCCCAATGTCACCGCGGGGATCCACAAGTTGATTGCCAAAACATATATCAAGTGACTCAATGGAATACCCCATTGTCACCACAGGTATCCACATACAAGACATACATCAAGTGATATCAAATCCAAAATATTCAATCTGATAATAGTGAAACCATATAGGGAAAGAATCAATTCATCACAACAAGATGGAGAGGGAAGAACACCATATGATCCGACTATATTAACAAAGCTCATGATACATCAAGATCGTGCCAAATCAAGAAATCAAACACATAGCTACTAGTACATACCCTCAGCCTCGGGGGTGAACTACTCACACATCACCATGAGAACGAAGGAGAAGTTGGTGGTGATGGTGATGGAGGAGATGTCCCCGGCGGCGTCCCGGCGCCACCGGAGGAGAGGGGGAAGGGGCCCCTACTTCTTCCTTGGACCTCCGAGGAGAGAGGGAACTCTCCATAGATTGGATCTCTTTGTTGTGTTCTGTTTCTCGCGACTGTTTTTGGAGCCCTTCACCGTTTCTTATATTCCCAGAGATCTGTAACTTCGTTTGGGCTGAAATTTTGAGGGGCTTTTTATCCAAAAATTATATTACTTGCGGTGAAAGAAGGGCTCCAATTGACCTACGAGGTGCCCACAAGGCAAGGGAGCGCGACCAGGGGGTAGGCCGCACCCTGTTGCCTTGTGGAGCCCTCAGGCACCGTCTCGTGTTGATTCTTTTTCCCAAAAATCACGTATATTCCAAAGAAATTCCATCAATGTTTATCGCGTTTGGACTTCGTTTGATATGGATTTTCTACGAAACAAAAGACATGCAAAAAACAGGAACTGACACTGGACATTGGATCGATAAGTTAGTCCATAAAAAACATATAAAAGTGCACCAAAACCATATAAAATTATTGTAAACAAGGCATGAATACTTCATAAATTATAGATACGTTGGAGGCGTATCACTTGGCCACACTCCAATAAATATAAGTGAAGAAAAAAAGCATTCTACAAATAACAGTTTTCCTATGTAGAGAGACGAGCATCGTCCAAACTTCAAAAGATATAACTGAAGCACATGAAGCATTCTATAAAAGTCATACTCAAAAGATATAAGTTAAGTGCAAAGATCATTCTATAAATCAACCAAGGACTATCTCATATCAGCATGATGCATAAAAGAAAAGGAAAAAATAAACAAAAAAAGATGTTCCAAGAGTTTAAGCATATAATGTGAACAAAATGAAAACCGAGACATATAGATAATTGTTGAAGAAAAAAGATGGGATGCCTTCCGGGGCATCCCCAAGCTTAGACGCTTGAGTCTCCTTAAATATTTACTTGGGGTACCTTGGGAATCTCGAAGCTTGAACTCTTGACTCTCCTTATTCTTGTCATATCAATACCTCCTTGATCTTTGAACACTTCATCCACACAAAATTTAACCGAACTTCTTTATTATATTAGAGGGGTTAGTACATATAACATCGAATCCCATCATGTCTTGCTGTGAAATTATTGTATAATTATAATTAATTACCCACTATATTCTATCATAATTCTATGGCTCCCAGATCAGTGGGGCTCAACATGATTTCAAACATAAGTAGATGAAGAAACTATAATAACAATCTGTGAAAACAAGACAGTCCGCCGATAGTAAATATACTTTTGTAACTACAAAAATTCTAAAAAATTAGGACATAATACACAATTTTCATAGAAGTATTGTGTAAAAATTTCAGAAACTTTCAATGTACCAGCAAAAAAATGTTTCTATTTTTGCACTGCACATACCAAACAAGCAATTTAAACACCCTAAAGGTAAATCTTGGCACATTATTTTTATAATACAATGGATTTGTACAAGGGGATAATTACTTTTGTTGAAACGTTTCTGTAATCAAGGTACACAAAGTTTTCATGGGCATGAACAAAGTTCAAGGATATCCCCCACTTCAACGGTGCTCATCTTTCTCACTTTCACTTTTCTTTTTGAAAAGTTTTATGTTCCCCTCTATATTTTTTTATTTCAGAACTTTTTAAAAGCACACAACAGAATAAAATGACTCTCTAAAACTTCCGGGTTATCTCCTAGGCAGCTTTGTTTAAAGCCATTAATCTAGGCATAAAGTGCTCAAATAATTGATCCACCCGGATCCCAAGGTATATCAGAGCCAAATTTAATTAACAATGATCTATAATTCAGTAGTGAGCATAAGGCAATATATCTCAGGTAACAGCGGAGTCTAACTCTCTTCCATGCATCGGCATGCCATAAAAGAACAATTCATGCACACAAAGTAAAGGCTAATATAGAGAGGGGTACCATGCATACGATAAACAGTTTCTTGCAATTTTATCGTATTAGAAATATAGAGAGACGAAGATGTAGTTACTCTCTCATAATAATTGCAACTAGCAACAGCAAGCACATTCATATTATATCCATCAAAATCATCATGTGCAATTGTAAAATGCAACCCATCAATATAATCCTTAATAAGTGCAAACTTATCTGATATAGTGTAGTCAGAAGAATTCAAAAAGATAATAGGACTATCATGTGTGGGTGCAATACAAACAATTTCATGTTTAACATAAGAAACTATAGCAATTTCACCTCCATAGACATTATTCATATTGGCATCATGGCCACAAGCATCAAGTTCATCAAAAAGGGATATTTCAAACAAATCCAAGGGATCATAGCATTCATCCTTCGGTAAGCATGATGGGAAATTAAACAATGTATGGGTTGAAGAGTTACTTTTTACGATGATGTCGAGCACCTTATCTTGTTTCATCTTGTTGAAGAATTTGAAGCTGGGGAGAAGAAGAAGAAGTGTCGTGGATCGACGGTTGGACGTCTTTGCATCCCATGCAACCGACCTCTCGGCCACAATAATCTCATGAAGGACTACTTTGTCGAGGTACTGACCAATCCAACTCACCTCTTTTGTAGGCATTACTGAATGTGTAGATCTCTTTTGTTCTCATTGTTGAAGTTTGCAAACAAAATTGTCATTTCTTCACTCGCCAAAGGAATGTCGCTGATTTGCTTGGATGTAGTTCATACCAAAAAAATATTGACAACAATTAGAGTGATAGCATATGAAATTCTGACCGATTACACCAATGAGTATCATCGCACTGGAGAAGATACCATGTTGAAATGCGTTCGGGTATTTGCCAAGACACTGATCCGGGTATTTGTTCTTGAGTACCTCTGAGCTCCCAATGAGGAGGACGCAAAAAATTGCCCGCGATGAATGAAGCAAGAGGATGGCCGGGCATGCTTGGGAGTGTGGATTGCATGCATTGGAGGTGGAAGAAATGCCCGAAGGCTTGGGCCGGGTAGTACAACAGACATAATCGTAAACCCACTATTGTGCTCGAAGCCGTGGCTTCGCATAACTTGTGGATTTGGCATTGCTTCATTGGATTTCCGGGGCTCTCAATGATATCAATGTATTACATAGATTGGATTTTTTTTTGCGCAGCTAGCTAGTGGAAAAGCTCCGGCTTGCAACTACACCATCAATGGACATGATTATACCATGGGGTATTATCTTGATGCCGGTATCTATCCTTTGTAGGCAACATTTGTGAAGACCATTAGTAAGCAGAAGGCAGGAAACAAACTATTTTTACCCAAGCACAAGAAGCATGCCGAAAAGATATTGAGAGGGCATTTGGTGTGTTGCAAACTCGGTTTGCCGTTGTTTTAGGTCCCACTCACTACTAGGATAAGAAATCTCTCTCAAAATCATGACTGCATGTGTAATTCTACAAAACATGATCATCGATGATGAGAGAGATTTAAACTTAGGGTTTTACTATGACATTGTTGGTAGTCGTGTCATGCCTGCCAGGAACCCAAACGAGGTCACTGCATTTCTTGAGACATACCAACAAAGCTCGAAAGAGACAACACCTAGTCCGTAATATTCAAACTTAAGCCACAATGAAACCCCTCTACTTGCATGTATCTGAAGGAAATATTCCCTAGAGGCAATAATAAAGTTATTATTTATTTCCTTATATCATGATAAATGTTTATTATTCATGCTAGAGTTGTATTAACCGGAAACATGATACATGTGTGAATTCATAGACAAACAAAGTGTCACTAGTATGCCTCTACTTGACTAGCTCATTGATCAAAGATGGTTATGTTTCCTAGCCATAGACAAAGAATTGTCATTTGATTAACGGGATCACATCATTACGAGAATGATGTGATTGACTTGACCCATTCCGTTAGCTTAGCACTTGATCGTTTAGTATGTTGCTATTGCTTTCTTCATGACTTATACATGTTCCTATGACTATGAGATTATCAAACTCCCATTTACCGGAGGAACACTTTGTGTGCTACCAAACATCACAACGTAACTGGGTGATTATAAAGGTGCTCTACAGGTGTCTCCGAAGGTACTTGTTGGGTTGGCGTATTTCGAGATTAGGATTTGTCACTCCGATTGTCGGAGAGGTATCTCTGGGCCCACTCGGTAATACACATCACTTAAGCCTTGCAAGCATTGTAACTAATGAGTTAGTTACGGGATGATGTATTACGGAATGAGTAAAGAGACTTGTCGGTAACGAGATTGAACTAGGTATTGAGATACCGACGATCGAATCTCGGGCAAGTAACATACCGATGACAAAGGGAACAACGTATGTTGTTATACGGTTTGACCGATAAAGATCTTCGTAGAATATGTGGGAGCCAATATGAGCATCCAGGTTCCACTATTGGTTATTGACCGGAGACGTGTCTCAGTCATGTCTACATAGTTCTCGAACCCGTAGGGTCCGCACGCTTAAAGTTCGATGACGGTTATATTTTGAGTTTATGTGTTTTGATGTACCAAAGGTAGTTCGGAGTCCCGGATGTGATCACGGATATAACGAGGAGTCTCGAAATGGTCGAGACGTAAAGATCGATGTATTGGACGACTATGTCCGGACACCGGAATGGTTTCGGGGAGTTTCAGGCATATACCGGAGTACCGGGGGCTTACCGGAACCCCCCGGGAGACTAATGGGCCTATTGGGCCCTAGTGGAGAAGAGGAGGGGCGGCCAAGGGCAGCCGCGCGCCCCCTTCCCCCAGTCCGAATTGGACAAGGAGGGGGGCGGCGCCCCCCTTTCCTTTCCCCCTCTCTCTCCTTCCCTCTCCTCTCCTACTCCCACATGGAAGGGGGAGTCCTACTCCCGGTGGGAGTAGGACTCCTCATGGGGCGCGCCTAGGGTGGCCGGCCCCCTCCCCCTCCTCAACTCCTTTATATACGGGAGGAGGCACCCCTTGGAGACAACAATTGATCTCTTGGATCTCTTAGTCGTGTGCGGTGCCCCCCTCCACCATAATCCACCTCGATAATATCATAGCGGTGCTTAGGCGAAGCCCTGTGTCGGTAGAACATCATCATCGTTACCACACCGTCGTGCTGACGGAGCTCTCCCTCAAATCTTGGCTGGATCGGAGTTCGAGGGACGTCATGGAGTTGAACGTGTGCAGAACTCGGAGGTGCCGTGCATTCAGTACTTGATCGGTCGGATCGTGAAGACCTACGACTACATCAACCGCGTTGTGCTAACGCTTCCGCTTTCGGTCTACGAGGGTACGTGGACACACTCTCCCCTCTCGTTTCTATGCATCACCATGATCTTGCGTGTGCATAGGAATTTTTTTGAAATTACTACGTTACCCAACAGTGGCATCCGAGCCAAGTTTTATGCGTTGATGTTATATGCACGAGTAGAACACAAGTGAGTTGTGGGCGATACAAGTCATACCGCTTACCAGCATGTCATACTTTGGTTCGGCGGTATTGTTGGATGAAGCGGTCCGGACTGACATTACGCATACACTTATGCGAGACTGGTTCTACCGACGTGCTTTGCACACAGGTGGCTGGCGGGTGTCAGTTTCTCCAACTTTAGTTGAACCGAGTGTGGCTACGCCCGGTCCTTGAGAAGGTTAAAACAACACTAACTTGACGAACTATCGTTGTGGTTTTGATGCGTAGGTAAGAACGGTTCTTGCTCGGCCCATAGCAGCCACGTAAAACTTGCAACAACAAAGTAGAGGACGTCTACTTTGTTTTTGCAGGGCATGTTGTGATGTGATATGGTCAATGTCGGTGTCAAAACCGGCGGATCTCGGGTAGGGGGTCCCGAACTGTGCGTCTAGGCCGGATGGTAACAGGAGGCAGGGGACACGATGTTTTACCCAGGTTCGGGCCCTCTTGATGGAGGTAAAACCCTACGTCCTGCTTGATTAATATTGATGATATGGGTAGTACAAGAGTAGATCTACCACGAGATCAGAGAGGCTAAACCCTACAAGCTAGCCTATGGTATGATTGTATGTTGTGATTGTTGTCCTACGGACTAAAACCCTTCGGTTTATATAGACACCGAAGAGGGTTAGGGTTACACAAGGTCAGTTACAAAGGAGGAGATATCCATATTCGTATTGCCTAGCTTGCCTTCCACGCCAAGTAGAGTCCCATCCGGACACGAGACGAAGTCTTCAATCTTGTATCTTCATAGTCTAACAGTCTGGCCAATGGAGATAGTCCGGCTGTCCGGAGACCCCCTAATCTAGGACTCCCTCAGTAGCCCCTGAACTAGGCTTCAATGACGATGAGTCCGGTGCGCAGTATTGTCTTTGGCATTGCAAGGCGGGCTCCTTCACAGAAGAATTTGAATACGAGGATAGTGTCCGACCCTGCAAAATAAGTTCCACATTCCATCGTAGAGAGAATAATATTTTCGCAGATCTAATTTGCTGGCTTGTTTTGGCAGCATGACGTTATGTCATGGCCCGGTGATTATTCGAACCGTTTCTCTTAACCAGCCCCGCACATAACGCGAGGCAGTTTTTTCGACACGTCTTGTCAAAGCAGAGATCGTGTCCCCTTATTACGGGATTCTCATCAATACGGGCGTGGGTAACCCAACCGCGCCATCAATTGCGGCGCTTGGGGGATTAGCGAGTTTTACCAGGCAAGTGGGGACGCTTAGCTTCGTCCGCCCATATAAAGGGATAAGGATTCACCTTTCTATCCACGCCTTCTTCCTCCTTTGCTCATCCGTTTTCGCACACTCGAGGTCTAGCGCCCAAGCCCACACTTTCGCCTCAACCCTCTCCAACCATGTCCGGAGCAGGAGGCCAGTGGATGATCTCCTCCGTCACGGAGGGAGACATCAAGAAACTGAGGAGAGCCGGATACCTGCCCGATGACATCGCGCACCGGCTCCCCGATGAGGGGCAGCTCATCCCCACCCACAGGCCCCATGAGAGGGTAGTATTCCTCACCTATTTCCTCCACGGACTGGGATTCCCTCTCCATCCCTTCGTCCGAGGGCTCATGTTTTATTACGGCCTGGATTTCCATGATCTGGCCCTGAACTTCATCCTCAACATCTCGGCATTTATCGTCGTGTGCGAGGCCTTTCTCCGCATCAAGCCCCACTCCGGCTTATGGCTGAAGACCTTCAATGTCAAGCCGAAGGTGGTGGGCGGCCGCCAGGCGGAGTGCGGAGGCGCCATGGTGGGCAAGATGCCCAACATAACATGGCTCGAGGGCTCCTTTGTGGAAACCATAAAGGGGTGGCAATCGGGGTGGTTCTATATCACCGAGCCGCGCGACCCTGCATGGGCAGCGGCCCTCGAGTTCCGATCTGGCATCCCCACGCGGCTCACCTCCTGGAAAGAGAAGGGCATGTCCTGGGGTAGTTTGAAAGAGCTGACCAGACTTCAAACATGTATTCAAAACATGGTGGACAAGAAGCTCAAGCTTGTCAACATAGTCCCAGTCATGCTCATCCGCCGGATACTCCCGTGCCAACAACGGGAGTTCAACTTGTGGGAGTTCAATCCGGTGCAGCACCGAACTCTGAACAGGCTCTTCGACACGACTCATGAAGACGCCTGGAGGGTGCTGTTCGAAAGCGCCGAGGACCCCCCCCCCTATTACTGAGGATCACGGATTCAGCGCGAAGCGCCAAGCCAGTGCGGTGAGCTGCTTTACCTTTCACAGGATACTTATTGTATATAGATTGACTCTGTGCGGGGTCTAAACTCCCGTACCTTTGACAGGACTGGCAGAAGATGGCCGGACAGATCGACTGTCCGGCTCCTTTTCCCGAAGGCCCCGCAGATGCCCTTCTGGCGAAGATGCTGACTCCGGCCCCTTACAAGGTGCCGGAGAAGACCAAGAAGGCCAAGGGAACCCGAAAGAGTTCCCGACGCCATGCGTCATCGGACTCACCGTCTGATGACTCTGCGGCGCACTCTTCCCCTGAAGACGAGGAAGAGGAAGAAGATGCTCCCCCACCGACTGGGGGAGACAAGAAAAGGAAGGCCGCCCCAACTGGGGAGGCCGGAGGGTCCAAGAAGGGAAGGACTCTCCTTCCGGACAGCTCCACCGCCGTCGACGAAAGCGAAGATGAGTGGTTACCCAGGGCCAAGCCCCCGGGGAGATCGTAAGTATTCGGATACCAAAGTTACCCATAGGATTCCTTTGTCGCACTGCTTTCCCTAACGCCGAACACAATTATGCAGGCCGCCCCGAGCCAGTATCGACGTATCATCGGACGGCTCCCTGGGCTTGTCGGACATGGATAGCGATCCAGTCCCGACTGCCACCTCCCCTCATCCTGCTGACGACGCCGAGGTGTTGTCTCAAGAGGCACCGGATCGAGGGGAGACAGTCCCAGAGGCGCCTCAAGGCGACCTTCCGGACTCTGGGAGCCTAGGGGACGGAGCCCCCGAGAGCTCCGAGTTCGGCCCTCAGTCGAACACCGCGCCGGACCCTCCAGCGGTTTCGGGCTCGGGCAGGCGGCCTCCTTCTAAGAGGGGCAAGACGCCTGTGCCGGTGACCTCTGTCCATCCAGAGGCGTCGGACAATCTGCTGGAAGCGCTTCGCAGCGCTTCCATCGATGAGGAGCACCGCACTATCATGAGTGCGGTGCTCCAAAAGGTTCAGTCCGCCAAGAGCGGATTGACTGAAGCCTGTGCCAGCCTTCTAACAGGCTTCGAGGTAAGTGTTTTAAAATATAGTAGAAATATTACCGCATAGACAGTAGCCCCTGATCCTTTGTTCGGTGTTCACAAAGAAAAGCCGAACAGAGGATCAAATAATATCGCATGAGTCTAATATAGGTATGTCAATATGTGTATGCAGGCTTCGCTGCTGACGTACGCCGCACTGACTGCGGAGGTCGCCGTACTGAAGCAGGACCTCGAGGGGTCCAGGAAAGAGCTCGTCCTTGCCAAGAGGCAGCTCGTGGAGAACAAGGGTAAGTAATGTCATGCATTGTTTATTAAAAAATTGCGTTAAAGCAGAGTGATACAGATAGTGCGATAAGCAAAGAGTAGGACTATGTACCTTCCAAGGGCAAGCTGAGGAATGATATTAAATTGAATATTTCACTCGTTACTGTAATCAACCTGGGAATTCCGTGGTATAACGTAGTTGTCTGCCTCCTTGGTTGCTGCATCATGTGTTCGGCAACAGTGCTGCCGGACAGTGTTTCCAGAGATTAAGGTCCTGAAAGAAAAAGAAAAATAACCAAACGGGAAGCCCCTAGTGTGGTTTAGGCCGCGTTTTGGGGCGTGCCGCAGTTGTGCCCCCCTCCCCACCTGTGCCCATGGTATTTTTAATGCGTAATTATGTACGCGCAGCACGAATATCGCCGTTGGGCTGGGATTGGGGTGGCCGCCGTATTGCTACACGAGCTCAGATCGCGCCAGGCGGTCTATTTGCCGATTGCCCCGAGCGTGCTTGAAGGTGTCCGGGCTTTGAAGCACCGAACTAGTTGATTGCCTTGAGAGGCTTCTTTGCGCTTCTGCTGCGAGGGTCGCGGTGTGCTCCTCTGTTCGGAGAGAGCGCTCTGTGTTTCCATTGACTGTAATAACTCCGCGAGGTCCTGGCATCTTGAGCTTGAGGTATGCATAATGCGGTACCACATTGAATCTAGCGAATGCGGTTCGCCCGAGCAGCGCGTGATAACCACTGTGGAACGGGACTATATCGAAGATTAACTCTTTGCTTCAGAAATTATCCGGGGATCCGAAGACCACTTCCAGTGTAACTGAGCCTGTGCAATGGGCCTCTACACCTGGAATGACGCCCTTAAAGGTCATTTTTGTGGGTTTGATCCTTGAGGGGTCTATACCCATTTTGCGCATTGTGTCCTGATAAAGCAGGTTCAGGCTACTGCCGCCGTCCATAAGGACTCGAGTGAGGTGGAATCCGTCGATGATTGGGTCTAGGACCAGTGCGGCAAATCCGCCATGACGGATACTAGTGGGGTGGTCCCTGCGATCGAAGGTGATCGGACAGGAGGACCAAGGGTTGAACTTTGGGGCGACTGGCTCCAACGCTTATACGTCCCTGAGCGCACGCTTCTGCTCCCTCTTGGGGATGTGGGTTGCGTATATCATGTTCACCATCCACACTTGTGGGGGAAACCTCTTCTGTCCTCCAGTGTGCGGCTGCCGGGGCTCCTCCTCGTCATCGCTATGCGGCCCCTTGTCCTTGTTTTCGGCAATTAACTTGCCGGCCTGCTTGAACACCCAACAATCCCTGTTGGTGTGATTGGCTGGCTTGTCTGGGGTGCCGTGTATTTGACACGAGCGATCGAGTATACGGTCCAAGCTGGACGGACCCGGCGTACTTTGTTTGAATGGCTTTTTCCACTGACCGGGTTTAGAGCCTTTAAATCCGGCATTGACTGTCGTATCCTCAGTATTGTCGTTGTTAATGCGGTGCTTATGCTTGTTGCGACGTGACCTGCTATTGCCGTCCTTGGTATCTGAGGTACCATGGTTCTTTGATATGTTATTACTATGAGCCAGCCAACTGTCTTCTCTCGCGCAAAAGCGGGTCATGAGCGTCGTGAGAGCTGCCATAGATTTCGGCTTTTCCTGACCAAGGTGCCGGGGTAGCCACTCGTCTCGGATGTTGTGCTTGAAAGCCGCTAAGTCCTCCGTATCTGGACAGTCGATGATTTGATTTTTCTTTGTAAGGAACCGAGTCCAGAATTGCCTGGCCGATTCTTCTGGCTGCTGAATTATGTGGCTCAAATCATCGGCGTCTGGTGGTCGCACATAAGTGCCCTGAAAGTTGTCAAGGAATGCGGCTTCCAGATCTTCCCAACAGCTAATGGAGTCCGCTGGCAAGCTGTTAAGCCAATGCCGCGCTGGTCCTTTGAGCTTTAGTGGGAGGTATTTGATGGCGTGTAAGTCATCGCCGTGGGCCATGTGGAAGTGGAGGAGGAAATCCTTAATCCATACTGCGGGATCTGTTGTGTCGTCATATGATTCAATATTTACAGGTTTGAAACCTTCTGGGAATTGATGTTCCATTACTTCGTCTATGAAGCATAAGGGGTGTGTGGCGCCTCTGTATTGGGCTATATCGCGACGCAGCTCGAATGGGTCTTGCCCGCTGTGTTCGACCCGTCCAGATTTGCTTCTGTATCCGGCGTGACGTTTGTCGTCTCGCAGAGTGGTGCGCCCTCGTGATCCGTAGATCGATCTTGAATGCTTTGCCTTGTCCTCCAATATGTCTCGTGTTGGGGAACGCAGTAATTTCAAAAAAACTTCCTATGCACATGCAAGATCATGGTGATGCATAGCAACGAGAGAGGAGAGTGTTGTCTACGTACCCTCGTAGACCGGCAACGGAAGCGTTGACACAACGTAGAGGAAGTAGTCGTACGTCTTCCCGATCCGACCGATCCAAGTACCAAATGTACGGCACCTCCGAGTTCTGCACACGTTCAACTCGGTGACGTCCCTCGAGCTCCGATCCAGCAAAGTGTTGAGGGAGAGTTTCGTCAGCACGACGGCTTGATGACGGTGATGATGCTCTACCGACGCAAGGCTTCGCCTAAGCACCGCTACGATATGACCGAGGTGGAATATGGTGGAAGGGGGCACCGCACACGGCTAAGGAACGATCATGAAGATCAACTTGTGTGTCTATCTGGTGCCCCCCACCCCCGTATATAAAGGAGTGGAGGAGGGGGAGAGGGCCGGCCCCTATGGTGCGCCCTGGAGGAGTCCTACTCCCACCGGGAGTAGGATTCCTCCCTTCCCTAGTTGAAGTAGGAGAGGAAGGGAAGGAGGAGTAGGAGAGAAGGAAAGGGGGGGCCACACTCCCCAAACCTTCTCCAATTTGGCCTCCTGCCCAAAGGGGGCGCACAAGCCCCTTGTGGGCTGGTGTGCTTCCTTCTTATGGCCCATAAGGCCCATAACTTCTCCCGGGGGGTTCCGGTAACCTCCCGGTACTCCGGAAAAATGCCTGAACCACTCGGAACCCTTCCGATGTCCAAACATAGTCATCCAATATATCATTCTTTACGTCTCGACCATTTTGAGACTCCTTGTCATGTCCCCCATCTCATCCGGGACTCCGAACAACCTTCGGTACATCAAAACACAAAAACTCTTATTACGATTGTCACCGAACTTTAAGCGCGCGGACCCTGCGGGTTCGAGAACTATGTAGACATGACTGAGACACGTCTCCGGTCAATAACCAATAGCGGAACCTGGATGCTCATATTGGCTCCTACATATTCTACGAAGATCTTTATCGGTCAGACCGCATAACAACATACGTTGTTCCCTTTGTCATCGGTATGTTACTTGCCCGAGATTCGATCGTCGGTATCTCAATACCTAGTTCAATCTCGTTACCGACAAGTCTCTTTACTCGTTCCGTAATACATCATCTCGCAACTAACTCATTAGTTGCAATGCTTGCAAGGCTTTAGGTGATGTGCATTACCGAGAGGGCCCAGAGATACCTCTCCGACAATCGGAGTGACAAATCCTAATCTCGAAATACGCCAACCCAACAAGTACCTTCGGAGACACCTGTAGAGCACCTTTATAATCACCCAGTTACGTTGTGATGTTTGGTGGCACACAAAGTGTTCCTCTGGTAAACGGGAGTTGCATAATCTCATAATCATAGGAACATGTATAAGTCATGAAGAAAGCAATAGCAACAAACTAAACGATCAAGTGCTATGCTAACGGAATGGGTCAAGTCAATCACATCATTCTCCTAATGATGTGATCATGTTAATCAAATGACAACTCATGTCTATGGTTAGGAAACATAACCATCTTTAATTAACGAGCTAGTCAAGTAGAGGCATACTAGTGACACTCTGTTTGTCTATGTATTCACACATGTATTATGTTTCCGGTTAATACAATTCTAGCATGAATAATAAACATTTATCATGATATAAGGAAATATATAATAGCTTTATTATTGCCTCTAGGGCATATTTCCTTCATCTCGCAGGTCTGGCGTATCTCCCCATGCCTTTTTATTTGAATGGCGTTGGGGTGGAGGCTGAGCTTTTGACTGGAATGCCTCTCTATCGCGGCCACGAGGTGGCCGATCAGCCGTATCATACGCTTCTTCCTCCAGTCGGGGTAGTAACTTGCGCCTTGGGTAGCTCTTGGAGGGGCGCTCGAGTTTATATTCCTCGGCCGCGAGGACTTCAGTCCATTTGTCAGCTAGCAGATCTTGATCAGCTTGAAGCTGTTGCTGCTTTTTCTTTAGGCTATTTGCCATGGTCATAAGCCGGCGCTTGAAGCGCTCTTGTTAGACGGGATCCTCTGGGACGGTGAATTCATCGTCGCCGAGGCTTGCCTCGTCTTCGGAGGGGGGGTGTAATTGTCATCCTCCTCCTCTCCATCTGCCGCTCTCCTAAGAGAGCTGGCTACTTCATCCTCCTGCTCTAAATCTTGCTGGAGGGGATTGTTGTTGTCTTCTGCACTATCCGGAGTATTATTATCTCCTGTGCCGGTATCACCACTTTTGCTTTGGCGGGACTTAGAGCGGCGCCGCTGACGTCGGCGCTTGGGTTGCTTCTTGGAGGGGTCATCCTCCGCTATCTCGTCACCATTGCCTTCGTTGGGTGTATCCACCATGTATATGTCATATGACGAGGTGGCTTTCCAGTGCCCTATAGGTGCTGGTTCATGTTCGTCTCCTACATCGTCGTCCATACCGTCGATGTCTTCGAAGTCGAAATCGAGCATGTCGGTTAAATCATCGACAGTGGCTACGAAGTGGGTGGTGGGTGGGCGTCGAATTTCTTCGTCGTCCGCATCCCAATCCTGTTGGCCATAATCCGGCCAGGGCTCTCCTGACAAAGAGAGAGAGACCTTAGTGAATTCAGAATGTCGCCGAAGGGCGAGTGCTGAAAGATATCCGCGGCGATGAATTCCATGATCGGCGCCCAATCGGATTCGATTGGCAGGGGCGCGGATGGTTCGGAGTCCGGGAAAGAATCCGGCACCTTGGAGTCACGGGCTGCGCAGAGGATTATGCTGGTGTTCGGCTCGATCGCCGTTGAGACTGCAGCCCCTGAGGCGGTGTCTAACCACTCGTCCTCGATTGGCGCAGTTGGCTCCGAACTAAGGGTCGGAGCTGATGCGGGCGCGGCCTCTGGGGTACTGTTCGGCGGCAGAGCTAGGTCATACCCATCGCGACAGTGCGGCGCGCCCGGCTGTGGCTCGAATCCGTCGAAGATCAAGTCCCCGCGGATGTCGGCTGTGTAGTTCAAACTTCCAAATCTGACCTGATGGCCAGGGGCGTAGCTTTCAATTTGCTCCAGATGGCCAAGCGAATTAGCCCATAGTGCAAAGCCGCCGAATACGAAGATCTGTCCGGGGAGAAAAGTCTCACTCGGGACCGCATCACTATCGATGATAGTAGGAGCCATCAAGCCTAACGGCGACGACACAGAGGAACTCTCAATGAAAGCACCAATGTCGGTGTCAAAACCGGCGGATCTCGGGTAGGGGGTCCCGAACTGTGCGTCTAGGCCGGATGGTAACAGGAGGCAGGGGACACGATGTTTTACCTAGGTTCGGGCCCTCTTGATGGAGGTAAAACCCTACGTCTTGCTTGATTAAAATATTGATGATATGGGTAGTACAAGAGTAGAACTACCACGAGATCAGAGAGGCTAAACCCTAGAAGCTAGCCTATGGTATGATTGTATGTTGTGATTGTTGTCCTATGGACTAAAACCCTTCCGTTTATATAGACACCGAAGAGGGTTAGGGTTACACAAGGTCGGTTACAAAGGAGGAGATATCCATATTCGTATTGCCTAGCTTGCCTTCCACGCCAAGTAGAGTCCCATCCGGACACGAGACGAAGTCTTCAATATTGTATCTTCATAGTCTAACAGTCCGGCCAATGGAGATAGTCCGGCTGTCCGGAGACCCCCTAATCCAGGACTCCCTCAGTCAAGATATGATATTTTATTGTATGAGATGATCATGTTTTTTAACCGAGTTATCGGCAACTGGCAGGAGCCATATGGTTGTCGCTTTATTGTATGCAATGCACTCGCCCTATAATTGCTTTACTTTATCACTAAGCGGTAGCGATAGTCGTAGAAGCAATAATTGGTGAGACGACAACGATGCTATGATGGAGATCAAGGTGATGCGCCGGTGATGATGGTGATCATGACGGTGCTTCGAAGATGGAGATCACAAGCACAAGATGATGATGGCCATATCATATCACTTATATTGATTGCATGTGATGTTTATCTTTTATGCATGTTATTTTGCTTTGATTGACGGTAGCATTATAAGATGATCTCTCACTAAATTTCAAGATAAAAGTGTTCTCCCTGAGTATGCACCATTGCCAAAGTTCGCCGTGCCCAGACACCACGTGATGATCGGGTGTGATAAGCTCTACGTCCATCTACAATGGGTGCAAGCCAGTTTTGCACACGCGGAATACTCAGGTTAAACTTGACAAGCCTAGCATATGCAAATATGGCCTCGGAACACTGAGACCGAAAGGTCGAGCGTGAATCATATAGTAGATATGATCAACATAGTGATGTTCACCATTGAAAACTACTCCATTTCACGTGATGATAGGTTATGGTTTAGTTGATTTGGATCACGTGATCACTTAGATGGTTAGAGGGATGTCTATCTAAGTGGGAGTTCTTAAGTAATATGATTAATTGAACTTAAATTTATCATGAACTTAGTACTTGATAGTATCTTGCATGTCTATGTTTGTTGTAGATAGATGGCTCGTGATGTTGTTCCGTTGAATTTTAATGCGTTCCTTGAGAAAGCAAAGTTGAAAGATGATGGTAGCAATTACAAGGACTAGGTCCGTAACTTGAGGATTATCCTCATTGCTGCACAGAAGAATTACGTCCTGGAAGCACCGCTAGGTGCCAAACCTGCCGCAGGAGCAACACCAGATGTTATGAATGTCTGGCAGAGCAAAGCTGATGACTACTCAATAGTTCAGTGTGCCATGCTTTATGGCTTAGAACCGAGACTTGAACGATGTTTTGAACGTCATGGAGCATATGAGATGTTCCAGGAGTTGAAGTTAGTATTTCAAGCAAATGTTCGAATTGAGAGATATGAAGTCTCCAATAAGTTCTACAGCTGCAAGATGGAGGAGAATAGTTCTGTCAGTGAGCATATACTCAGAATGTCTGGGTATAACAATCACTTGATTCAACTGGGAGTTAATCTTATGGATGATAGCGTCATTGACAGAATTCTTCAATCACTGCCACCAAGCTACAAGAGCTTCGTGATGAACTATAACATGCAAGGGATGGATAAGACAATTCCCGAGCTCTTCGCAATGCTAAAGGCTGCGGAGGTAGAAATCAAGAAGGAGCATCAAGTGTTGATGGTCAATAAGACCACCAGTTTCAAGAAAAAGGGCAAAGGGAAGAAGAAGGGGAACTTCAAGAAGAACAACAAACAAGTTGCTGCTCAAGAGAAGAAACCCAAGTCTGGACCTAAGCCTGAGACTGAGTGCTTCTACTGCAAGCAGACTGGTCACTGGAAGCGGAACTGCCCCAAGTATTTTGCGGATAAGAAGGATGGCAAGGTGAACAAAGGTATATGTGATATACATATTATTGATGTGTACCTTACCAGAGCTCACAGTAGCACCTTGGTATTTGATACTGGTTCTGTTGCTAATATTTGCAACTCAAAACAGGGACTACGGATTAAGCGAACACTGGCTAAGGACGAGGTGACGATGCACGTGGGAAATGGTTCCAAAGTGGATGTGATCGCCGTCGGCACGCTACCTCTACATCTACCTTCGGGATTAGTTTTAGACCTAAATAATTGTTATTTGGTGCCAGCGTTGAGCATGAACATTATATCTGGATCTTGTTTGATGCGAGATGGTTATTCATTTAAATCTGAGAATAATGGTTGTTCTATTTATATGAGTAATATCTTTTATGGTCATGCACCCTTGAAGAGTGGACTATTTTTGATGAATCTCGATAGTAGTGACACACATATTCATAAGTTGAAGCCAAAATATGCAGAGTTGATAATGATAGTGCAACTTATTTGTGGCACTGCCGTTTGGGTCATATTGGTGTAAAGCGCATGAAGAAACTCCATACTGATGGACTTTTGGAATCACTTGATTATGAATCACTTGGTACTTGCGAACCATGCCTTATGGGCAAGATGACTAAAACGCCGTTCTCCGGAACTATGGAGCGAGCAACTGATTTGTTGGAGATCATACATACTGATGTATGTGGTACAATGAATGTTGAGGCTCGCGGTGGGTGTCATTATTTTCTCACCTTCACAGATGATTTAAGAAGATATGGGTATATCTACTTGATGAAACATAAGTCTGAAACATTTGAAAAGTTCAAAGAATTTCAGAGTGAAGTTGAAAATCATCGTAACAAGAAAATAAAGTTTCTATGATCTGATCATGGAGGAGAATATTTGAGTTACGAGTTTGGTCTACATTTGAAACAATGCGGAATAGTTTCGCAACTCATGCCACCTGGAACACCACAGCGTAATGGTGTGTCCGAACTCGTAATCGTACTTTACTAGATATGGTGCGATCTATGGTTTCTCTTACTGATTTACCGCTATCATTTTGGGGTTATGCTTTAGAGACAGCCGCATTCACGTTAAATAGGGCACCATCAAAATCCGTTGAGACGACAACTTATGAACTATGGTTTGGCAAGAAACCAATGTTGTCGTTTCTTAAAGTTTGGGGCTGCGATGCTTATGTGAAAAAGCTTCAACCTGATAAGCTCGAACCCAAATCGGAGAAATGTGTCTTCATAGGATACCCAAAGGAAACTATTGGGTACACCTTCTATCACAGATCCGAAGGCAAGACATTCGTTGCTAAGAATGGATCCTTTCTAGAGAAGGAGTTTCTCTCGAAAGAAGTGAGTGGGAAGAAAGTAGAACTTGATGAGGTAACAGTACCTGCTCCCATATTGGAAAGTAGTTCATCACAGAAACCGGTTCCTGTGACGTCTACACCAATTAGTGACGAAGTTAATGATGATGGTCATGAAACTTCAGATCAAGTTGTTACTGAACCTCGTAGGTCAACCAGAGTAAGATCCGCACCAGAGTGGTACGGTAATCCTGTTCTGGAGGTTATGTTACTAGACCATGACGAAACTACGAACTATGAAGAAGCGATGGTGAGCCCAGATTCCGCAAAATGGCTTGAGGCCATGAAATCTGAGATGGGATCCATGTATGAGAACAAAGTGTGGACTTTGGTTGACTTGCCAGATGATCGGCAAGCCATCGAGAATAAATGGATCTTCAAGAAGAAGACTGACGCTGACGGTAATGTTACTGTCTATAAAGCTCGACTTATTGCAAAAGGTTTTTGACAAGTTCAAGGGATTGACTACGATGAGACCTTCTCACCCGTAGCGATGCTTAAGTCTGTCCGAATCATGTTAGCAATTGCCGCATTTTATGATTATGAAATTTGGCAAATGGATGTCAAAACTGCATTCCTGAATGGATTTCTGGAAGAAGAGTTGTATATGATCCAACCGGAAGGTTTTGTCGATCCAAAGGGAACTAACAAAGTGTGCAAGCTCCAGCGATCCATTTATGGACTGGTGCAAGCCTGTCGGAGTTGGAATAAATGTTTTGATAGTGTGATCAAAGCATATGGTTTTATACAGACTTTTGGAGAAGCCTGTATTTACAAGAAAGTGAGTGGGAGCTCTGTAGCATTGCTGATATTATATGTGGATGACATATTATTGGTTGGAAATGATATAGAATTTCTGGATAGCATAAAAGGATATTTGAATAAGAGTTTTTCAATGAAAGATCTCGGTGAAGCTGCTTATATATTGGGCATCAAGATCTATAGAGATAGATCGAGACGCTTAATTGGACTTTCAGAAAGCACATACCTTGACAAAGTTTTGAAGAAGTTCAAAATGGATCAAGCAAAGAAAGGGTCCTTGCCTATGTTACAAGGTGTGAAGTTGAGTAAGACTCAATGCCCGACCACTGCAGAAGATAGAGAGGAAATGAAAGATGTTCCCTATGCTTCAGCCATAGGCTCTATCATGTATGCAATGCTGTGTACCAGACCTGATGTGTGCCTTGCTATTAGTTTAGCAGGGAGGTACCAAAGTAATCCAGGAGTGGATCACTGGACAGCGGTCAAGAACATCCTGAAATACCTGAAAAGGACGAAGGATATGTTTCTCGTTTATGGAGGTGACAAAGAGCTCGTCGTAAATGGTTACGTCGATGCAAGCTTTGACACTGATCCGGACGATTCTAAATCGCAAACCGGATACGTGTTTTTATTAAACGGTGGAGCTGTCAGTTGGTGCAGTTCTAAACAAAGCTCATAGCGGGATCTACATGTGAAGCGGAGTACATAGCTGCTTCGGAAGTAGCAAATGAAGGAGTATGGATGAAGGAGTTCATATCCGATCTAGGTGTCATACCTAGTGCATCGGGTCCAATGAAAATCTTTTGTGACAATACTGGTGCAATTTCTTTGGCAAAGGAATCCAGATTTCACAAGAGAACCAAGAACATCAAGAGACGCTTCAACTCCATCCGGGATCAAGTCCAAGTGGGAGACATAGAGATTTGCAAGATACATACAGATCTGAATGTTGCAGACCCGTTGACTAAGCCTCTTCCACGAGCAAAACATGATCAACACCAAGGCTCCATGGGTGTTAGGATCATTACTGTGTAATCTAGATTATTGACTCTAGTGCAAGTGGAAGGCTGAAGGAAATATGCCCTAGAGGAAATAATAAAGTTATTATTTATTTTCTTATATCATGATGAATGTTTATTATTCATGCTAGAATTGTATTAACCGGAAACATGATACATGTGTGAATACATAGACAAACAAAGTGTCACTAGTATGCCTCTACTTGACTAGCTTGTTGATCAAAAATGGTTATGTTTCCTAGCCATAGACAAAGATTTGTCATTTGATTAACGGGATCACATCATTAGGAGAATGATGTGATTGACTTGACCCATTCCGTTAGCTTAGCACTTGATCGTTTAGCATGTTGCTATTTCTTTCTTCATGATTTATACATGTTCCTATGACTATGAGATTATGCAACTCCCGTTTACCAGAGGAACACTTTGTGTGCTACCAAACGTCACAACGTAACTGGGTGATTATAAAGGTGCTCTACAGATCTCTCCGAAGGTACTTTTTGGGTTGGCGTATTTTGAGATTAGGATTTGTCACTCCGATTGTCAGAGAGGTATCTCTGGGCCCACTCGGTAATACACATCACTTAAGCCTTGCAAGCATTGTAACTAATGAGTTATTTACGGGATGATGTATTACGGAACGAGTAAAGAGACTTGCCGGTAACGAGATTGAACTAGGTATTGAGACACCGACGATCGAATCTCGGGCAAGTAACATACCGATGACAAAGGGAACAACACATGTTGTTATGCGGTTTGACCGATAAAGATCTTCGTAGAATATGTGGGAGCCAATATGAGCATCCAGGTTCCGCTATTGGTTATTGACCGGAGACGTGTCTCAGTCATGTCTACATAGTTCTCGAACCCGTAGGGTCCGCACGCTTAAAGTTCAATGACGGTTATACTATGAGTTTATGTGTTTTGATGTACCGAAGGTAGTTCGGAGTCCGGGATGTGATCACGGACATGACAAGGAGTCTCGAAATGGTCGAGACGTAAAGATCGATATATTGGACGACTATGTTCGGACACCGGAATGGTTTCGAGGAGTTTCGGGCATATACCGGAGTACCGAGGGTTACCGAAACCCCTCGGGGAGACTAATGGGCCTATTGGGCCCTTGTGGAGAAGAGGAGGGGCGGCCAAGGGCAGCCGCGCCCCCCTTCCCCCAGTCTGAATTGGACAAGGAGGGGGGCGTCCCCCTTTCCTCTCCCCCTCTCTCTCCTTCTCTCTCCTCTCCTACTCCCACATGGAAGGGGGGAGTCCTACTCCCGGTGGGAGTATGACTCCTCATGGGGCGCGCCTAGGGTGGCCGCCCCCCTCCCCCTCCTCCACTCCTTTATATACGGGGAGGGAGGCACCCCTTGGAGACAACAATTGATCTCTTGGATCTCTTAGCCGTGTGCGGTGCCCCCCTCCATCATAATCCACCTCGATAATATCGTAGCGGTGCTTAGGGAAGCCCTGCGTCAGTATAACATCATCATCGTCACCACACCGTCGTGCTGACGGAACTCTCCCTCAAAACTCGGCTTGATCGGAGTTCGAGGGGCGTCATCGAGTTGAACGTGTGCAGAACTCGGAGGTGTCGTGCGTTCGGTACTTGATCGGTCGGATCGTGAAGACGTACGACTACATCAACCGCGTTGTGCTAACGCTTCCGCTTTCGGTCTACGAGGGTACGTGGACACACTCTCCCCTCTCATTGCTATGCATCATCATAATCTTACGTGTGTGTAGGAATTTTTTTGAAATTACTATGTTACCCAACAATATCATTTCTTTGCCATAATCACATCACCAGACAATGAAAAGTTTCAGCAAACAATGATTGAAAAAAGTGATATGCGAGCGTTGATGAGATGACATTCGTGGATGTTAGCGAGTTACTCTAGTATCACATTGTTTTTTTACATATCTTCCGCTCCCGTAATATATGTTTTCATTGCAAAAGAAAGAAAAGCTTTTCCGAAGTGTTCTCGACAAGCTGGTGTTAGCTAGAGAAAAATAGAACAAAAGTTAGTTTCTTATTTGGTTCGGACTAGCAATTTTTGTGTGTTAATTATCTTTACTCTACTAAAGCTTGCATAATAACTATGCAACCGCTACAAACATACTAAGTTTTTAGGTGAAGAAAGCAAAGGCCTATCTAGACGAACATATCGTAAGTGAACCAAAACCTTACAACATGCAGACATAAATGTGCTTAGGGACATGTGATTTTCCAGCATGCACACATAAATGTACTTAGGGACATTTATTTTTTTTTCATTGCAACGTACGAGCTTGTTTGCTTTTTTTAATGGCCATATATGTCTTTTCACTTTTGTCAGGTCGATATGTACGTGCCTTGTACTTTAATTGTTACGAGCTTGTTTGCTAGTCTTTTTTAACATATAGAGTAAATTGGTATACGCAAGTATAAACTTTCACAAAGAAATGACATATGTGATATTCTAGACAAAAATGACAAAATCGAAGGTACATTAAAAAACAAGTATTTGATGAATAGTGAGGTCTCAAAAAAAAATTCCGCTAGAATACCACATGTGTCAATATTTCACGAACTTCAAGCTTGAGTAGAATGATCGACCAAATTTGATACTTCAAAATTTCAAGAATTTTTATTTTATACAATAAATTTTAATTACTATTCATGTGGGGTTACGTGGTCTTTTTCTTCATTTCTTTGAAAGAGTATATATGTTCCTAGCGTGAGGCTAGCCTTTTGTTAAAGACCAAAAATCGTGAGGCGAGCCTCGCTCGTTACTCCCTTTATGAGCAATGCTACATCAATGAAGTATTACGGGCCTTTTACGAGGTAAACTTGAAGTGGCAATCTGTGATTGGACTAAAAGAGGAGGGACGGCCCCACCCCTGAAAATCGAGGGGGGGAGGGGAGCAAAGTATTAGTTGGTTGGAAGGTTCGTGAATATCCTGTAATAAGCTTATCGATGTAGCATTTTCGCTCCCTTTATTTTATCAAATAATCCTACACACACAAACCCATTACGGGTTTTTACTTAATTTTCTTCTAACTAATCTCTCAGCCCTCTAATTTTCAGTGGGAGTGAGGCCCAAAGAAAGTATCAGGTGATACGAAGCCTTAAATGCTCTCATGATACGAGCTCCTAGGAGCCATTGGACCTGAGATCCAACGGCCCCCGGAAGGCTTTCAACATTTTACGAAAAAGATCTTTTAAAGTCTAAAAATTACAAACAAGTACAACAGCCTTTCAAAACCTCTTAGGAACCGTTGGATCTAGATCCAACGGACCAGAAGCTCGTATCATAAACATGATATCATCTGATATTTTCTCGTGAGGCCCAACCTCCCCTCGTGTCTAATCCCAATCGCCCACGCGAGCTAGTCCGTGAACCCCGTAATAGATTTCTACGTGAGTGTAGCATTGCTCTTATTTTACAGCCGCTGCGCCTGCTCTTCACGCCACCGCTTCCCATCGGCGGCAGCCCAAACCCCGGAACCCTCTCGGCCAATGCCGGCGCCGCTCGCCGCCTCCTGGCGCCGGCATGCCTCCGCCGCGGCGTCCTCCTCCACTCCCAGGACCCTCCTCTTGCTCGTCCCGGTTCTCATCCTCCTCGTCTTCGTCCTCTCCAGAGCCCCAGATCTCACCTTCGCCCCCGCCAGTGCCGCCTCACCCCACCTCCCGGCCCGGCTGCGCCCCTTCGACTGCTACGCCTCGCCGCAGGCCTCCCCGGTCTTGGCCAGCCTCGTGGAGGGCGTGCCCCGCCCCTTCCTCTACTCCCTCGCCGACCTGGGGTCCCTCCCCGACCGCCCGCACCGGAACATCGCCCGCCTCCTCAAGGGCAAGCGCTTCCGCAAGCCCGACATCTCCCAGACAATCCAGGAACTGCTCGCGGGGGAGGTGGGGAGGGGCTCCGGCGGCGGGGTGGTGGTGGACGTCGGGGCCAATGTTGGGATGGCGGCCTTCGCGGCGGCCGTGATGGGGTTCCGGGTGGTGGCATTCGAGCCGGTATTCGAGAACCTGCAGCGGATCTGCGACGGGGTGTACCTGAACCGGGTGCAGGACCAGGTGGTGGTGTATCATGCTGCAGCATCTGACCGGGTTGGGAACATCACAATGCATAAGGTATCTTTCCTGCTTCAGATTGCTCCGTTTAAAAGTTTATCAACTATCGCATTTTGGATTGCAGTACTAAGCAGTACTAACCAGATGTTTATTGATCGAGATGTACCTCGGGGAGCTGGATGAAGTATTGTGGTAAACTCAGATTGTGCTAGTTTGCCTCACCATCCTAAATAGTTAGGACAAGACCACCCATACAAATGTTTCGAGAACTGTTGCACTCTTGCATCACCGGGAATTTGATCATTCACCCCGTATTAGATGGGCACTTGGTCGTTTGCCTCACTTAGGCTTAAATGATTTCCCAATTTACTTAGATTTTATTATTATTTGCCATAATTATCCTTTTCGGGTATGTTCTATTAGAGGAAGTTCCTAAGGCTGTGATGCTCGTCCGCAAACATATGTGTCTGAATTTTTTCTTTTCCCTTACCATTGGATTTGGGATTATCCATGGTCTGGCAGTGCTATACTTTCTAAATGGAACATTTAGAAATAGAAAATGCCTTGTTCTTTAAACTAAATATTAAATCGGGAAATTTATCCTTGTCACTGGTGGAGCAGGGTTTACATGAAATTTTTTCCAGTTGCATGCTACTGGTTTATTATTAAAGCATCAGCTTAACCTTTGTGTTACAGGACTTCTTTTTTATCTTGTGTTGTTAAAACTTCCATATATATCTATTGAAGGTTGAGTTACTGGACTCACTAAACCAATGATGGGTAGCATAACCGACATTTAGGATCCAATGTATTCCATGTTGCGGAGTGCCTTTTTTCGAGCAACCAACAGAAGCTCTGGCTCTTCATTAGTACAAAAAAGAGCTGACCAACTGATAATGGAAACCGGCCAAATACTTACCCTTCCCTAGCTAGTTACTGTTAGAGGAGCAACTTTCAATAGGCCAAGGAGCGAATATATATTACATGGTACTTGGAGTACAAAGTAAGGAAAGTTGGACTACTATGAATATGTAAGGAGACCTAGACCAATACTAATACTCCTTAACAGTTACAGACTACAGCAGAACTCATTCTGGCTAAAGTTATAACTTCCTGATTTGCCTGATGCACTTCTGGTTCATGCTGATAATATTTCAAACTGTCATGTCGAACCATTAGTGAATTCATTGCCACTTCCATATAAAGTGCAAACACCCCATTTGCAAATTAGTCTGACTTGCGTTGCTTCTTGTGAAAACCTCAGATTGCTTTCTCTTATAGATAATAATAATAATATTATTATTATTATATCTCAACAGCTTACTGTGAGTATTTTGGCAATGTAGGTGATCGGACGACTCGACAACAGTGCTATATCTGCAACTGGTGCGAAGTTAGCATTCAAATCTAATGAAGAAGTTGCTGTCGAGGTTGCTACAATCCCATTGGATGAAGTCATTCCAGATGCAGAGCGAGTGGTTCTGATCAAAATTGACGTTCAAGGTTGGGAATCTCATGTTCTGAGAGGTGCATCAAAGTTGCTCTCGAGGAGGAGAGGTGAAGCTCCCTACCTTATATACGAAGAGGACGAGCGCCTGCTGCAGGCGAGCAACAGTAGTGCACAAGAGATAAGGGCATTTCTTGGCAGTGTTGGTTACAATCAGTGTACGCGGCATGGGACGGATGCTCACTGTACAAAAGAATAGACAAAGCTTTTTCTGCCTGGTGGTTGGACGCCCCTTAGCTGGGGATACATAGAACAGTCAAATAGGAAATCCTAAGCTGTAAGTTTTCCCCTTATCTTAGGCAGCAGTTCAGATGCTCCATCCTTATAGTTTTCTCCTTGACTCCACGGTTTCTGTTTATTTCTTTTAGGTTTATTTGTTGATTGCTGGATCTTTTAACATCATATGCTATACATGCTTTGTCTAATGGCATTGTAACGCATGCTTGTTCTCATTAACTTCATGTTTGTACTGTCAGTCTTAATGGATATTCCCTTGAAGTAATGAAATTCCTGTGATTATGATTCTAAATCTATGCTTGCTAAACATCCTCAGTTATACCATAAATTTAATATTTTGCCCGTTCATCTTGGAGCATTTGAGGATTGGCCACATATCGAAAACTCAAATGCACTTAAGTGCAGCAGCAGCGATTCCTCTTGGATTTGGCTTCACCTGCGTCTTGCGAAGCATGTACGCACTTTTGTTTGAGCTGAATAGTTATGGATTTGAATGCTAACTTCACGCCATGTCCTTCGTTATAAATCAGTTATTTCTGCTGGCTGTCAGTTGCCTGAATTATACCTTCATTATAAATCAATTATTGCAAAGACGGTTGTTATTCAATAGAGTAATTTATTTAATTCCCAGATTAGTTTGGATATGCACATGTTAATTCCAGATTTGCATGGAAATTTTGTACTCATAACTTGGTCGCCTACATCTACCAATTCGGGTTTCATCCCTTGTGAAGAGGAATGAGACTACGGTAGGTCGCATGGCTCGAGGACATAGAGCGCGAAGCACTGGAAAGAACCAGGGAAGAAGAGAAGGAAGCCACACCCACCACAAGCAGTCACCAGGATCAAAGTTGAGCAAGAGATCATCAATTTGTCAGTCTCGTCAGATGACGAGGAGGATCATCAAGCTCGAACTCATCAATGTGTACAAGGGCCATCTACTTGTACTCCTTCCATTCCTAAATATAAGTCTTTTTAGAGATTTCTATATCGATTACATACGGATGTATATAGATGTATTTTAGAGTGTAGATTCCCTCATTTTGCTTCGCATGTAGTTCATATTAAAATCTCTAAAAGACTTATATTTAGAAACGGAAAGGATGGATTATTCCCGTTGAGAAATTAATGGAAAGGGGTAGTGGTGTAGTGCCCGGTTGAAAAAACACACTAAGGCCATTACACGAACCGTGCTGGTGGAACCAGTATCTACCGGTGGGAAATCCACCATCTAGAACCAGTATCTACCGGTGGGAAATCCACCATCTAGATCCGTGCTGGTGGAATCCATAAGATTTTTTTTTTCCACCTCCGATTCGGGATACGAGACCTATACAGATGCAATACGAGATGGAGCCACGAGGGGGCACAGACAAGACCGGCGGCGGCACGGCTGTACCACGAGGCCGGCGAGGAGCGGCGCCGAATCACGCTGGCGTACGACAGATACACCGCGGTGGGCGTTGGGGAGAGCTGCTCCAGCAAGGTTCCACCACGACGGCCACCCACCACAATGGGTCACCGCGCACGGGCGTCGCTGGATCCGGCGACTCCAAGATTGACCGTAACCGGATCTGGTGAGTAATGAAGCCCATCTCCCCTAACCTGTCTCCATCTGTACTTAATGATTTCCGTTTTATTTTGCATGATTTGAACATCCCTTGCATCTTTACCAGATGAATGGCCTCCCCTGCTCCTTCAATTTCGGATGTTTGTATGTTTGTGACAGAGAGCATCGGTTATTGTTGTGGAATGTGTGTGAAATACATTGAAACATGTTTTGAACGACATGATTTATGAATTGTGGGATCGAGTGAAACCAATTGATATAATTGAGAAGTTGATAAATGCATCGATGTGTGTGTCATTTTGTTTTGTGATCTGAAATTGTATGGAATAGTGTGCACATATGTGAAATTGATAGTCTGTGAAATATGAATTTACAGTCTTTTGTAAAAATGTGGTAGTGAAATTTGTTTTTTGAAAGGATTGAAACAGTTCTTTGATGATTGAGATAATGAGTTTCACTCGTTTTGAAATATGACATTGGCATTGGAATAACTGAAATCACATTGTAAAAAATGAAATTGTTTATGCCACTCTTTTGAAATACTAAGTTTCACTTTTTGAAATATGAAATATATGAAATAGCCGTTTCTAATATCCGCAACATGTTATTTCAATGAGATATATATTGAAATAGATTTTCAAATATGAATTGAAATTTTTTCCGCCACTTTTGAATATTCAATCTGAATCTTTTTTGAAAAATATGAAATTTTAATAGCTGAAATCACCTTTTAAAGAAATTGCAATTGTATTTTTTTTACCGATCTGAAATAATCAGTTTCACTTATTTTTTTGTGAGTTTGGAATTGTGGGATCTAGTGAAATCAATTGATATAATTGAGAAGTTGATGAATGAATCAACTTTTGTGTCATTTGTTTTTGTGATCTAAAATTGTACACAATAGTGTGCACATATGCGAAATTGATAGTCTGTGAAATATGAATTTACAGTCTTTTGTAAAAATGTGGTAGTGAAATTTGTTTTTTGAAAGGATTGAAACAGTTCTTTGATGATTGAGATAATGAGTTTCACTCGTTTTGAAATATGACATTGGCATTGGAATAACTGAAATCACATTGTAAAAAATGAAATTGTTTATGCCACTCTTTTGAAATACTAAGTTTCACTTTTTGAAATATGAAATATATGAAATAGCCGTTTCTAATATCCGCAACATGTTATTTCAATGAGATATATATTGAAATAGATTTTCAAATATGAATTGAAATTTTTTCCGCCACTTTTGGAATATTCAATCTGAATCTTTTTTGAAAAATATGAAATTTTAATAGCTGAAATCACCTTTTAAAGAAATTGCAATTGTATTTTTTTTACCGATCTGAAATAATCAGTTTCACTTATTTTTTTGTGAGTTTGGAATTGTGGGATCTAGTGAAATCAATTGATATAATTGAGAAGTTGATGAATGAATCAACTTTTGTGTCATTTGTTTTTGTGATCTAAAATTGTACACAATAGTGTGCACATATGCGAAATTGATAGTCTGTGAAATATGAATTTACAGTCTTTTGTAAAAATGTGGTAGTGAAATTTGTTTTTTGAAAGGATTGAAACAGTTCTTTGATGATTGAGATAATGAGTTTCACTCGTTTTGAAATATGACATTGGCATTGGAATAACTGAAATCACATTGTAAAAAATGAAATTGTTTATGCCACTCTTTTGAAATACTAAGTTTCACTTTTTGAAATATGAAATATATGAAATAGCCGTTTCTAATATCCGCAACATGTTATTTCAATGAGATATATATTGAAATAGATTTTCAAATATGAATTGAAATTTTTTCCGCCACTTTTGGAATATTCAATCTGAATCTTTTTTGAAAAATATGAAATTTTAATAGCTGAAATCACCTTTTAAAGAAATTGCAATTGTATTTTTTTTACCGATCTGAAATAATCAGTTTCACTTATTTTTTTGTGAGTTTGGAATTGTGGGATCTAGTGAAATCAATTGATATAATTGAGAAGTTGATGAATGAATCAACTTTTGTGTCATTTGTTTTTGTGATCTAAAATTGTACACAATAGTGTGCACATATGCGAAATTGATAGTCTGTGAAAGGATTGAAATCAGTTCTTTGATGATTGAGATAATGAGTTTCAATCGTTGTGAAATATGGCATTGGCACTGAAATTAACTGAAATCACATTGAAATTAACTGAAATTAACTGAAATCACATTGTAAAAAAATAAAATTGTTTATGCCACTCTTTTGAAATAGTAAGTTTCACTTTTTAAAAATATGAAATGTATGAAATTGCTATTTCTAATATATGTATCTTGTTATTTTGCTATTTCTAATATATGTATCTTGTTATTTCGCTATTTCTAATATATGTATCTTGTTATTTCTATGAGATACGTATTGAAATAGATTTTTAAATATAGATTGAAATTGTTTCCGCCACTTTTGGAATATTCAATTTCAATCTTCTTTGAAAAATATGAAATTTTAATAGCTGAAATCACCTTTTTAAAGAAATTGAAATTGTATTTCTTTTACCCATCTGAAATAATTGCTTTCACTTCTTTTTTTGTGAGTTTGGAATATATGAAATATATGTTTTTAAAAATAAAAAAATGAGTTTTAAAAGATTTCAAATCAATTTAAAGTGAGAGGGGTTGATCCTTTGAAAAGAAACGAAGCATGTACTTCTGTAGTTCGTGTGTGCGTATCAAGTTTTAAATAGCCGGCTATAGCCCCGCTATAGCTTCGCTATAGCTGTTTGAGGGTGTTGCCGCTAAATGATTTCATGTACAATTTGCCGCTATAGCCCCGCTATAGCTGTTTTTAAAGGTCACCGCTAAATGCCATAGCCCGCTATTTAAAACATTGGTGTGTATTTGTAAAGTGAGGGAGTGGCAGGCGTGGCTGAAATCACATGGGTGGGTCCAGCTGGTCAAATCACGTGGGTGGTCCCACTCCCAATCCGATGAAATAGAGAGGTTTAAATAAAGAATAGATTGAAATATAAGAATACAAATTGTGACAACTTTTGAGATGGGCCGGCTCCAGTAAAAAAAGGTTTGCGGGCCATTTCACAAGCTAGCTTCAGGGTGGCCCCGTCGAAGCAATCAGCTCCCAACCACCACCATAGCCGAGCGGAAGGAGAACAAGCTCTGGTAGTAAAAACTCCAATTTGACAATATTTCTGTTTCTAAATTAAACTGCCAAAACGTCTACGTACATATTCCATCCGTCCGAAAATACTTGTTGTAGAAGTGAACAAAAATGGATGTATCTAAAACTAAAATATGTTTAGATATATCTATTTTTTCAGCAAGTATTTCCGAACGAAAGGAGTATTTAGGAACGGAGCGAGTACTACAGTGTAGTATGGTGGGCTGTGTCGATCCAGGTCCATGTTAGCGGGGACGAAGTATGGATGGATTGATCGATTCATGTCGCGTTTTGGTAGGTGCCATGCGTGGTGCACGCCGCTCCACGCCACCCAGACCCAGGCCAAGATCAACAGCTCTCGGCTCACTCACTATATATACACTCCATCGAGGCCAGAGGCATCACATTCACACGCCGATCCACCGCCACCTGGAGCGATACTGCTAGCTACGACCATGGACGCCAACGCCGATGCCCGCTCCTCGTCCTCGCCCATGCACATCGTCATCTTCCCGTGGCTCGCGTTCGGGCACATGATCCCCTTGCTGGAGCTTGCAGAGCGCCTGGTGGCGCGCGGCCACCGCGTCTCCTTCGTCTCCACGCCGCGCAACCTCAGCCGGCTCCGGCCGGTCGTCGGCGTCCACTTCGTCGCCCTGCCGCTGCCCCGCGTGGACGGCCTCCCGGAGGGAGCCGAGGCCACCTCCGACCTCCCGCCCAGTCCCGGCAACCTGGCCGAGCTTCTACTCAAGGCCGCCGACGGCCTCGTCGGCCCATTCTCCGCCTTCCTCGACGAGGGCAAGAAGCCAGACTGGCTCGTCCTCGACAACCTCCACTACCTGGCAGCGGCCGCCGCCGCCGACCGAGGCGTGCCGTCCGTGATGTTCCTCCCCTTCGCCGCCGCGTCGACCGCGCTCTGGGGCGTGCCGCGTGTGTCCACGGTGGTGGACCCAGAGCTAGGGGCGACCGTGCCCCAGCGCTTCGTGCTAACCTACCAGTGCTGCAAGATCGTCGCCCAGCGGTGCTGCGTGGAGTTCGACCCCGAGGCCGTGCCTCTGCTGCCGGGCGTCCTGGGCAAGCCGTTCGCCCCTATGGGCCTGCTGCCGCCGCCGCCTCTGAGGGCGAGTTCGAATAATGAAGGTGACGAGCTCGTGTCATGGCTGGACCGGCATCCGGCAAAATCCGTCGTCTACGTCGCGCTGGGAACCGAAGCGCCGCTGACCACCGAGCTGGTGCACGAGCTGGCCATCGGCCTGGAGCTCGCCGGTACGCCGTTCCTGTGGGCTCTGAGGAAGGTCGGCGACCAAGACGTTCTTCCTCCGGGCTTCGAGGAGCGCATCAAGGGCCGCGGCCTCGTGGCGATGGGGATGGTTCCGCAGACCAGGGTGCTAGCGCACGGCTCCGTGGGCGCGTTCCTCACGCACAGCGGGCCGGGCTCCGCCATCGAGGGGATCCAGTATGGGCATCCCCTCGTCATGCTGCCCTTCTTCGGAGACCAACAGACGGGGGCTCAGTTCATGGAGAGGAAGAAGGTCGGTCTGCTGGTGCCGAGGAACGGGGAGGATGGACTGTCTTTTGACCGGCAAGGCGTCGCGTCCACGGTCCGGGCCGTCGTGGTGGACGAGCAAGCAGGACGCGTCTTCGCCGCCAATGCCAACAAGTGGCAGCAGGTTGTCGCGGACACTGCCTGCCATGAGAGGTACATCGATGAGTTCGTTCAGCAACTCCGATTCTACAAGGACCAGTGAAGTGACTCCATGGCTAATGGAGGCGACAATGACTCGTGCGTACGTGCATCACCCTCCGTCGAGTCGGAGATTCGTTCCACGTTTTATGGTTTCGGCAAAGTTTGGCTTGTTCCGTAATGTTGCTGTTAGCACGGTGTGTCATGTGTGCGTGTTCATGCTCACCGTGCACGTTCTCTTGGGTACGTCTTTCGAGTTATGATGTGAAAATAAACTCATGTGAAAATCGGTCCTACCCCAAGTTGATAAGCCAACAAATTCTTTTCACTGCTTGTTTCCTCAGCTAGCTTATTTGTGGTTTACCCGGTGAAAAGTCTGTAATGCCATTGCCACGGCTGATTTGCAGAATTCAGCGATATGGGCCATACCGGCATATAGTCTCATTATCTGTACCGTCCAAAGGACCAGATTGGTAGGTAGGCAGGGCATTGATAGAGCATGTGCGAGCGCCAGATATTCTAGTGTACTGGAGATGGCTGTACACCAGAGCTGTCTTTGGACCAGGGTAGATTGTATGTACTGGAGGTCCCAAGGGGCGGGATGGTGCAGTTTGACGGATGGACCGCTGGTACAGGACCTGCATCCGCCATGTACCGTGGCCCAGAATTTTTCCTCTGTCTACACACGACCGCACAGAGTCCCTAGCACGCGTCTGCATCGGCATCTGTTGCGACGATGGGCGGCCCTGTTTGCTCACCGCCGGCGTCTTTGCTCATCCGTTCACAATTGCAAGTTTGTAGCCGAGGATCGGCAATGTAGTGGCGGCGAGAATAGTCTGTGTCGCACTGAACTAGCCTGTGGGAATAGTCCATGGCAGCGCACTGTAGTGGGGCCGCCGCCTCGGACGACAGAGACAGCATGTACAGCGTGACGACGGAGTCCGGGGAGTCTACTATTAAGCCAGATCCACGAGTACCCCGGGTGATTAAATGTACTTCCTCTGAAAATGCTGAACTGAAACCGTGTGCAGCTGAAGACAGTGACGAATTTACCGTTTTCTGTAGTCTGGTGCTATAGCTTAGTAGATTTAGCATTGATGTCGTTCAAAATGATGCAACGAATGAACAACATATGCAAGTACCTGGTTTAGTACTAGCACTTTCCTGGAGCAAAGAGCAAACAGTAAGGCTCGTTTAGAATTGCAAACATAGAACAATTATATTGAACTGGATATATGTACAACACATGAAAATTCAGTAAATCAACATGAGAATTGGTGGTAATTTTTCACCATTATAGCTGCATTTCGTACATCAGTTCAGCGCTCATACTATTCAGTTTCCAAAATGTCACCCAGCGCGCAGGAAAGTGCAGCATGTTGAGAGTTCTGTCGAAACACAAATTCATTCTCTGCTATAGGATAGGACTAAAAATTTAAGTGTCACAGCTAAACTCAATTCCTCTACTCACTGCAAAACAATAATCGCATATGTGTACGATGCTTAATCTAAGGTAAACGCAGCTGGCAACAGAATATGAGCCCAAACACATTAACTGCATTTTTGTTCAAGCAGTTTCTGTAGTTTAGAACAGCGAGACCAGCCCAAAATAGATTTCCTACTATGGAGCAAGTTTAGCTAGCAGAAATAGAAGAACTACTGGGTTTTCGAGAAACCCTATCTTAGTGCAAAAAAATTGGGATTCACATGGCCAAGGCAACAACAAGTGAACCGTGAAGCGACAGTCAGGAGTCCTGCTCTGGTCTTTCTCTACACTGCATCGACATCGTGTACCGCGCCTCCGCATGGGCTGAATTAGCAAAAACATCGAAGCACTTAGACATACATCATGTCACAGGTACCGCAACAGGTTAATGAAAATATCAAGAAGAAAGCTGAAGTCCAAAAACGCAAAACAATGTAATGCATAGAAAAAGCTAGCTTTCATACAGTGTTGTGGGATATAGCCTGAATTTTGTCCACACATTAATCGAAACAATTACAGTAGGGTATATAGTAGAAATTGGTATCTTCTCTGTGAAGTTTAAATGAGCAGGCTGAAGTGATTTGGGCTTCTGAAGTTGTAAAGTCTTCTACTAGCAACATATAGTATTAAATTGAAAAACTGAATTGTCTGAATTAAAAACCAAACACCAACTAGCTTCAGACAACCTTCTAGCGTCTGCCCATAAATCCAGCAGGCACAATGTCGTGCCTCTAGTTTTGCAATCAAGAAGATAGTTTTACAAAACCTGAAAGCAATGTAATGTGCATGCAGAAACTAATTTCTCTGTAGTGTTTGCGGGATACAACATGAATTTTCTTCCTGAATTACAATTGCCTAAATAATATAGAAATCGGTATCTTCTATGTGAAGCTGAACTTATATGACTGAACTGACTTGAGTTTTCAAGTTCCAAGACTGGGAATATGTCAACAACTAAGCATCAGGCTACACAGACAGATTAATCCAATCCAACAGCCACAATGCAAGTACAAAAGTTCAAAGAATTGCCAAGTCCTAACTGAAACCGTTCCAGTAAACAATTTCAGTACACTGTTTTCCAGCACAAGCTGATCAGTACTCCATTAAAACAGAACCCAAAAGATCTTATCAATGCAGCAAATAATACATATATCTTGCAAATAATTTTCTGGGCCTCTCTCACCTAGTGTCCCGGTCACGAGACGACGATGTGGATGTCTCGTCAGCTGCGAGACAGGTCGACGAGCCTGCGCTCTGCTCGATTGTGAGTTGCTCTGTACATCACATTCTTCTCCACCTCTTCTACTCTGTCAGCACCTGCGTCGTACAAAGGGCCACCCTGAGTTCATGGAGCTTTTGCCAGACTGCAAGAACGAGAAAGAACGGAATGAGCCCGCATCATTTGTAGCAGCCCAGATCAAGGATTGGATTCAAGATCTTACACTGCAAAGGATACACTTGTACTGATTGCCGGGTCTTTTCCCACCGGTGGATATTTGGCCAAACACTGCCTGCCGCATCGAGGTAATAGGATTAAGGGGAGAAGATCCATGTTCATGGCTTGGGGGTGGAGGAGAAAGAGGCCGTGATTGCCGCGGTGCGCTAAAACGGAACAGTGCGAGGGGGAGAGGAATGTGGAAGGACAACTGCCTGTGCAGCTGTATGTGAGAACAGAGATGAATTTCGTTGGGCAAAACTATACCTGGCCATGGGAAGCCTGGCCCGACCTAGCCCGAAAAAGCCCGACCCGGTCCGGCCCGACGCTGCTCCTGGGCTGGGCTCGGGCCTAGATTTTGAGCCCGATGGTTGGACCGGGCCGGGCTCAGACCCGTCATTTTTGCACTTTTCTGAAGGTCGGGCCGGGCTGGCCCAAAGCCTGACGGGCTTTTACGTGTTCGGGCCGGGCATGGACCAAGAAAACAGGCCTGATGGCCAGGTCGGGCCGAGCCCAGGCCCGGTTTTTTGCGTCGGGCTTGACTAGGCCCGGCCTGAAGCCCGGCCTGGCCCGAGGTATGGCCAGTTATAGGCAAAACGACTCGTGCCTAGGGTCGAGCGGACCATGTGCGACTGGACTCCAGTCTAGAAAAGATTAGGAGCGGCAAAACCGTAGAAGACCACTGGGCCACATCAGTAATGAACAACGGACAAGAAGAACCGGCACTGTTCAATATTAATGTGAGGAAAGGCAATACAATATGCAATACAACTGTGCACACTGATCCCTAGGTGGACCAACGTCTCCGATAATACTACCATATGGTAGTACGACCCATATTGAATTTTCGATTCAAAAGCGATAAATACAAACACAATACGAAGCTGAAATACAAAGTGAAGGACAAAATGGGTGATTCGTGTGATTTATTGCATGTCTCCTCGATTAGCACAGGACACGGTATGCATGCTAGAAACGCATCCTCTATAACACTATGTTTCCTACTTTTAAAGATCCTATATTCAATTGAGTTTTTCAATTAGAATTGGATCACCTTATTTTGACCAGGTCAACAATTTCTCAAAGCTTTTTTATTTAATTTTTTTATACTATATGTTATGCTTTCTATTTTTTTTAAGGCCTCATAATTAATCGAGATCTTCAATTTAGAATTGAGTCGCCTGATTTTGACCGGGTCAACAATTTCTCAAGGAACTCTCTCATTCAATTCTTTTAATTCCCTATGTCTTCTCATTTTGAAACTCTTTCATTCAGCTGATGTATTCAATTATGATTAGTTTATGATTTTGATCGGGCCAATGATTTTTCAAATCAATCAACAGTAGTCGGCCTATAAAAACATATCAATCCCGTGCACCCTCCCACCATCTAGAAAAAAGCGCCAACATGTCATACGGTAGCACCAATATAGTACATGCAGCCATCAATGTCAAATTTTCCCACATAAATATACGCCGGTTAGCGGATAACACAGAACCACACCACGAAAGTCTCATCAAATCACCGCATTATACATAAAAATATAACACATTTCGTCATTTCCCCCACCCATCAAACTAAATAATTAATTAGTTTCAAAACATATATTAGATTTTTGGGAAGTCATTAAAAAAATGACCAAGGTCGAAGCAAACAATATCGATATCTAAAATATTAAACAAGAAAAGTATGGAAATTCATTTCATGATGAATCTAATCATACCGATTTGATATTATAGATTTTGATATATTTCTCTACAAATTTTATCAAACTTAAAAGTTTGACTTTCAAAAAAGTCATACACCTTATATTTTAAACTAGACCGGGTAATTCTTTTTTAAAACCAACAACACCAACGACGCAGCAAAGCGCGCTCAACCCTTGTAGTTCGGGTCATTTCCGAGCAAATACCGACCATAGCCATCGATAGGAGGGGTGCACCATTGACGCCAGAGAAGAGCGGGCCTTAGAGGGATGGCCCGGTGGAGGAGGCAGCTCGGATAGGGCGGGGCGGCGCGCGGAGCTGGTGTGGGTGCCGGTGGAGCCGGCAATGGATTGCGGTTCAGTCGTAAAAGGAGGAACGTGAGTGTTGGGTGAACCGAAACTAGATTATTTTACTAACGCGCGACTCCGACCTAGGTACCTCCGCATCACCCCGCGTTCGACTCGGGCGGCGACCCCGCGACCGCTCCGCTAGCCCCCCTTCTCCACCCTTCTCCCACCACCGCCGCCGGACGACGCGAGCAAAGCCCGTGGTGGTTGTCGGCGGCGGCGGGTGCTCGAGCCTCACCTGGGCCATGCGCCCCCTACCTTTCCCCTCGGTCACGGCTCGCGTCCCACGTCCATCCTACGCTGTCGCCGGTGGGATCCGGCCTGCCCGCGTCCTCGTCACGCCTCGTCCCTGGTTCGCGGGGTGTTGCCGGCGGTGTGTGGCAGCACCCTGCCAAATCCCCTGCCCTGGGTACGCCACGACGGGAGGCCTCCCGGATGCTGCTCCTCCGGTGGCTGGCGGCCAGGTCGGGTAGACATCGTACCGGATCTGGTGCGTGCTAGCGCTCTGCTGCCCTCCAGTGAAAATCCGTTGCTCTTGCCTTTCTACAGAGCACCGAAGGTGGCTGGAGACGACCGGAGCGGCCTGTGGTGCTAGTGTGCCGCTGCGTGGGCTGGCTAGTGTCTGGTGATTGATTCCCTTGCGGGCGTGCTGCTGATGGTGGTGCGGGTATGCGAGCACTTGGATGCTAGGGGTGGTGGCCCTGGAAGGTGGACTGCACGTTTGGCTTTGCGCGCGCGCGCGGGGGGGGGGGGGGCAGGGGGGGGGGCTGTTAGGGAACGTAGTAATTAAAAAAAAACCCTACTATCACGCAAGATCTATCTAGGAGATGCATAGCAACGAGAGGGGAAAGTGTGTCCACGTACTCTCGTAGACAGAAAGCGGAAGCGTTTAGTCATGCGGTTGATGTAGTCGAACGTCTTCACTACCAAGTACCAAACGTACGGAACCTCCGTGTTCAGCACACGTTTCGCACGTTGACGTCCCTCGAGCTCTTGATCCAGTAGAGGGTCGAGAGAGAGTTCCGTCAGCACGGCGGCGTGGTGATGGTGATGATGAAGTTACCAGTGCAGGGCTTCGCCTAAGCACTACGACGACATGACCGAGGTGTTAAACTATGGAGGGGGGCACCGCACACGGCTAAGAGATTGTCTGTTGTGCTTTGGGGTGCCCCTGGCCATGTATATAAAGGAGGGAGAGGAGTGTTGGGGAACGTAGTAATTTCAAAATTTTCCTACGCACACGCAAGATCATGGTGATGCATAGCAACGAGAGGGGAGAGTGTTGTCCATGTACCCTCGTAGACCGAAAGCGGAAGCGTTATCACAACGCGGTTGATGTAGTCGTACGTCTTCACGATCCGACCGATCAAGTACCGAACGCACAGCACCTCCGAGTTCTGCACACGTTCAACTCGATGACGTCCCTCGAACTCCGATCCAGCCGAGTGTTGAGGGAGAGTTTCGTCAGCACAACGGCGTGGTGACAATGATGATGTTCTACCGACGCAGGGCTTCACCTAAGCACCGCTACGATATGACCGAGGTGGATTATGGTGGAGGGGGGGGGACCGCACACGGCTAAGAGATCAAGAGATCAATTGTTGTGTCTTTGGGGTGCCCCCTGCCCCCGTATATAAAGGAGTGGAGGAGGGGGAGGACCGGCCCTCTCTATGGCGCGCCCTAGGGGAGTCCTATTCCCACCGGGAGTAGGATTCCCCCTTTCCTAGTAGAATTAGGAGCCCTTCCAAGTAGTAGGAGTAGGAGGGAAGGAAAGGTAAGGGAGAAGAAGAAGGAAGGAAGGGGGCGCCCCCCTCCCTAGTCCAATTCGGACCAGCCCATGGGGAGGGGTGCGGCCACCATTTGAGGCCTTTCTCTCCTTTCCCGTATGGCCCATTAAGGCCCAATATGAATTCCCGTAACTCCCCGGTACTCCTGAAAATACCCGAATCACTCGGAACCTTTCCGATGTCCGAATATAGTCGTCCAATATATCGATCTTTACGTCTCGACCATTTCGAGACTCCTCGTCATGTCCCCGATCTCATCCGGGACTCCGAACTCCTTCGGTACATCAAAACACATAAACTCATAATATAACCCTCATCGAACTTTAAGCGTGCAGACCCTACGGGTTCGAGAACTATGTAGACATGACCGAGACACGTCTCCAGTCAATAACCAATAGCGGAACCTGGATGCTCATATTGGCTCCTACATATTCTACGAAGATCTTTATCGGTCAAACCGCATAACAACATACGTTGTTCCCTTTGTCATCGGTATGTTACTTGCCCGAGATTCGATCGTCGATATCTCAATACCTAGTTCAATCTCGTTACCGGCAAGTCTCTTTACTCATTCTGTAACACATCATCCGGCAACTAACTCATTAGTTGCAATGCTTGCAAGGCTTATAGTGATGTGCATTACTGAGTGGGCCCAGAGATACCTCTCCGACAATCGGAGTGACAAATCCTAATCTCGAAATACGCCAACCCAACAAGTATCTTCGGAGACACCTGTAGAGCACCTTTATAATCACCCAGTTACGTTGTGACGTTTGGTGGCACACAAAGTGTTCCTCTGGTAAACGGAAGTTGCATAATCTCATAGACATAGGAACATGTATAAGTCATGAAGAAAGCAATAGCAACAAACTAAACGATCAAGTGCTATGCTAACGGAATGGGTCAAGTCAATCACATCATTCTCTAATGATGTGATCCCGTTAATCAAATGACAACTCATGTCTATGGCTAGGAAACTTAACCATCTTTGATTCAACGAGCTAGTCAAGTAGAGGCATACTAGTGACATACTGTTTGTCTATGTATTCACACATGTATTATGTTTTCGGTTAATACAATTCTAGCATGAATAATAAACATTTATCATGATATAAGGAAATAAATAATAACTTTATTATTGCCTTTAGGGCATATTTCCGTCAGGGAGGAGGCCGTCGGCCAGGAGGGGCGCGCCATAGGGAGAGTCCAATCCTAGTTGGACTCCCCTTCCTTTTCCAAGAGGGGGAGAGAGGAAAGGAGGAGGAGAGGGAGAAGGAAAGAGGGGGGCGCCGCCCCCTCCCTAGTCCAATTTGGACTTGCCATGGGGGGCGCGGCCACTGTTGCGGCCCTCCTCTCCTTTCCACTAAGGCCCATGAAGGCCCACTACTTCCCCGGAGGGGGGGTCCGGTAACCTCCCGGTACTCCGAAAAATACCCGAATCACTCCGGAACCATTCCGGTGTCCGAATATAACCTTCCAATATATCAATCTTTACCTCTCGACCATTTCGAGAGTCCTCGTCATGTCCGTGATCTCATCCGGAACCCCGAACAATCTTCGGTCATCAAAATCACATAACTCATAATACAAATCATCATCGAACGTTAAGCGTGCAGACCCTACGGGTTCGAGAACTATATAGACATGAACGAGACACATCTCCGGTCAATAACCAATAGCGGAACCTAGATGCTCATATTGGCTCCTATATATTCTACGAAGATCTTTATCGGTCAAACCGCATAACAACATACGTTGTTCCCTTTGTCATCGGTATGTTACTTGCCCGAGATTTGATCGTTGCTATCATCATACTTAGTTCAATCTCGTTACCGGTAAGTCTCTTTACTCGTTCCGTAATGCATCATCTCATAACTAACTCATTAGTCACATTGCTTGCAAGGCTCATAGTGATGTACATTACCGAGAGGGCCCTGAGACTCCGATACACGGAGTGACAAATCCTAATTTTGAACTATGCCAACCCAACGAAACACCTTCAGAGATACCTGTAGAGCATCTTTATAATCACCCTTTTACGTTGTGACGTTTGATGGCACACAAGGTATTCCTTTGGTACTCGGGAGTTGTATAATCTCATAGTCAAAGGAATGTGTATAAGTCATGAAGAAAGTAGTAGCAATAAAACTTAACGATCATTATGCTAAGCTAACGGATGGGTCTTGTCCATCACATCGTTCTCTTAATGATGTGATCCCGTTCATCAAATGACAACACATGTCTAAGTTTCCGGTTAATACAATTCTACCATGAACAATAGATATTTATCATGACATATGGAAATATAAATAACAACTTTATTATTGCCTCTAGGGCATATTTCCTTCAGTGGCTTCTCTCTGTGGCTATGTGGATGGCGTGGAGTGGAGCGCCGGGGGATCCTGATGATGGCGATGCTTCAGCAATGACGTCTCCTGCCCGCGATATGGAGGCTTAATTTGGTGTGTTAGCGGGCTTGTTGACTAGGTCACCTCGATGTGGCATGGGTGAGGCTCCAGGCGAAAGCTCGGCGCCGACGATGACGATGCCTGTGGCTGTCATGTCCCTCTTGGGGGCGTCGTCGAGGTCCGTTTTTCCTGCGCCAGGGCTCCGGGTGAAAATCTTTGACCATTCCTTCGGTCTTGACGGCAGTGGCGCATTGCGTCGTCACCCTCCTGGGGGTGTCGTCATGGAGCTCGGGTTCTCTCTGGTCATGGCACGTCGTCATCGGTGGGCAAGCTCAGATCCCGGCTTGAAGTTCATGCGCCTCTGGTGTGGGGTGGTCTCGCGGCATCCTATCTTTTACACATGACTTCGTTGGCATCATTCTCGGCCTTGGTGTGTGCTGGCAGGATCGGCGCTCCACGGCCCGGAGTGAGAGGGCAGGGGGCTCTCTCCAGTCACAGCTTGGTGTGTGCGTTGCAACGGATGTCCGCTGCTTTCTTGTGGAGGCGTGCATCTAGTCAGTAGTCTGGAGTGCTTCTTGTTGGGGTGCGCTACTCCTGTTTATATGTTTATCTTTAATGATCTTCTTTGTAAAAGGGTTCCCTCACCACTTGATATCGGTTTGGTCGTATTGCTACATAAAACGGAGCCAAAGCCTTTTTCCGTAAACTGGACATTTTTTTTTCAGTCAGTGGACAGATAGTTTTCTTTTGAGAGAAAGCAAAGCTCTATTAATCAATGGTGTTGGGCAAATCACCCAAAGCACACTCAGCCACAGAGGCTGAGACATCCGACATCCATTCTACATAATGGTTACGTTCATACACACAACCAATAGAGGCCAACTCATGAGCTACAGTATTGGCAGTGCGCCTACACATTGAAATAGAAAACGAGGAGAACCAGAGCTTTAGTTGGTACTTCATATCCTCAATGACAGAAGCATAGGCGGAGGAGTCCACTCTTCACACATCGAGGGCTTCAGAGACCAATTGTGAGTCTGTTTCAAACTGCACCCGAACCAGGCCTAGTTCAGCTGCCATGTTGATTGCATGAGACATAGCATAGATTTCGGCTGCAAAGGCGTCATTTACATGCTCCTGTCTTCCCGCTCTTGCACAGCCAAGCGAGCCATCGCTCGATCTGACCACCGCGCCCCAACCAGCATGTGCTTCCCCGGGCACGAAGGAGCCGTCAACATTAATCTTATAAACAGTGTCCTCCGAGGGGCATCAACAACGGTAGACGTTTGTGGAGGCGCAAAATAAATAAGTTTTATATCATTAAAAAAATCGCCTCAGCACCTGAGCTTACAACGGCAGGCGCTAATTGCGCGGGCTAAATTAAGCTAATTGTGCGGGCTAAATTAAACAAGCCGGGCGCTTCGCATGGGAAGAGAAACAATCTTGCGCCGACGCTATAGCCAGATTCGCCCGTGCTAAGCGCCGATGCCCTAAGCTGGAAATGAATCGAGTCTACGGTCGACATGGATGATCTCGCTACCAGAAAGCTGGGTCTAGCCTTGCAACGTAAGGGAGAAACCAATGAGAAGAAGTCGCCTGCACACGTTCGTTCCGGTGGCCATGGTCGCCGACGTCGTAGCCGTAGCTGCGCGGGACGCAGAAGCTGCACCTGCCCCCGACCACGATCGTCATTTCCTCGAGCTCATGGTTCTCCACGGGAAGCCACCTGCGCTCCCTCTCCGCGCAGCGGTGCACCCTGTACTGTCGTTGCCGGAAGCCATAAGATAAGTAGGTATCGTGGTCGCGCGTGTCCGTGCTGCTCACCATGAGAACGCCGTCGCGGGACACGGACTCGGTGAGCACGGCCCACACCTGCTCCCGCCGCGGGCTCGTGAGCCTCCTCGTCCGCAGGCTGCCGCTGCCGTCCGGCACCCACGCGTTCACCTCGGCGTAGCAGCTGACCGTGTAGAAGGCACCCCTGTGGAAGATGACGTCCAGGTACTTGTGCGGCATGCCCCTCGGAGGGCGCAGCGTCGCCCACGACGTGGCGCCGGGAGCGAGGTAGGAGAGGCCGCGCCCGCCGCTGCGGAGGAGCATCACGGAACATCGCTCGCCCCCATCGGAACTCCGACCAGAGCTGCTTGCCGGCGCGGGAGGAGTCCGTGAAGGGAGGCAGCGGGAAGCTCCGGCCGGTGAAGGGGTCGAGCAGGGACATAGCCCACGTGTCATTGTCGACCGTGATGACCCAGCCGTACGAGCTTCCGAGGATGCGCGCGCGCGCCACCTCGCCGTCGTCCATGACGGTCTTGACGGCCCACCGGCCGGAGTCTCTGCAGTACGGCTGACTGACTTCGACGACCGGGGGCTGCCCCTCCTTCCAGTAACTGCCTTCGTACATGTATATGCGGTGCGGGAGGCTCGGCTGCCGCCCCAGCCGGTGGAGGCGCGTGGTCCTGAGCGCGCGGCGCCATGACCGGCAGATGGCGGAGCAGAGGACGTTGTCGAGGGGCCCGGCGCGCCGGGCGATCTCGTCCAGCGCCTCCGTCGGCAGATCTGAGAAACCCACGACGGGCGGCGGCGCCATGCATGCACGGTACGGGGGATCGAATGGTGGATTTGTGAAGCGCCGCCGCCGCTGCTGCGCGACGGGCGTTGCCGCGCCGTGTTTCTAGTTAAGTACAGTACCAAATTTGCGTGTGTTAATTAAATGGGATATTTTTAGGAAAGTGTTAAATGAGAAAATGGATACAAAAATAAGGAAATACGGAAATTGGTTAACTTGGCGTGCCCCCAACAAAACCTGCTCGCTGACTTGACCGGGAAGTACCCATTCGCCGGAGGTTCCACAAACTGAGTGATTCTGTTGCTATGCATATATTGACAGTATAGCAGGAGCAAAGGGGAGGCCTTCTATAATTTCATCGTGCAATCCCATTCTGTCCGTGCACGTCTGTTTAAAGTAAAATGGATGAATTAGACGGCCTACGCGCGGGCGCAAACAGACTTTTGTCCGTTTTCTTTCCGTTTTCGACCCATCCCCAGCCCAAATTTGTGCCGCTTTTAGGGTGAAACGGACAGCACGCGGACGCTCGGGCCGTCTGTGCGTGTCCTCCTCTGACCCGCCCGCCGGTGGCACAGGGGCGCCTTTTTCTATCCGCCCCTCTCCCTCCCTCCGGCCGCACGCCCTCCATTCTTCTCCACTCTTCCCCACTCTTCTCTCGCCGCCGCCGCCGCTGCTGCTGCCATTGTAGCTGTGCAGCTCGGACGCGCGCTCGCCCAGCCCCTTCCCCTCGGCGCCCCGAGCTACCCAACCACGGCCACCTGTTTTGCGCACCCGCCGGTCGGATTTGGGGCGGATCCGGACGGTATTGAGCTCGCCCGGCTATGGGAGGCAGCGCCACGCCATGGACTGGCCGGGCACCGAGCCGGAAGGCCATGGCAAGGCTGCAAGGCCACATGCAGGCAGTGGCTCCTCCTCTAGCCGCTCGGATCTACACCGTCGGTGGTCCGCCGGTAGAAACACGAATGGCGATCGGTCAGGCTCGGTGCTAGCCCAAAACCTCGTCGGCGTACCGTTGCTGCTCATTAAGTGCGACCACTGCCTAAAGATGATCGTGCGCCGCGTGTCTACAATGCCGGAACATCCCGGATGGGTGTTCATCAAGTGCTTAAATGATGGGGTATGTGCTTTTTTTTAGCTTCGGTTTGTGTTCTAGATTTGACTAGTTGTGCTAACTTCAAATTTTGTTGTGTAGAATGAATGCAAGTTTTGGTATTGGAAAGAAGAGTACATCGATATATTGATAGAGCGAAATTTAGTAGATGTTCGTACACTTTTAGCTAGTATAGAGGCTGTAGATGAGACAAGTGCACTTGTTGCTAGATTAGAGGCTAGACACGAGACTAGATGCGAGGAAGCAACCTCTACTTCTTTAGACTCGAAGAAGAAAGAAACACGCAAGATGGAGGCGGCTCCTCCGCAGACCAACAATGAATGCATCGAGAAGGCACTAATCCAACTTACAGGAGCAGTTATGGAAGTTGGATATCTTCTAAAATGTATTCTTGTGGTTCTTGTTTTCTTTGATCTTACTTTTCTAGTCAAAATTTGGTGATGTATTCCCATGTACCAAGAATGAATGATGAAAAAAATTTTAAGGGCTTGCATACAGAAAGTACGCGGACAGGATGCGGCCGGGATGCGTCCGCGCATTGGGCGCACGGCCACCACATCCCAGGACAGGCCCGGACACGACCCCATTGCCCTACCCAAATGGACAGAAACCGGACAAAACGGACGTCCGTTTGGGGTCACGTGGTGGAGTTGCCCTCAGCAAGTGCACGAAATGTTTCACGCATGAAAGGACATTGCGCCCTACGACATGTACATCATTCAATAACACTACGTGAGGTCGTTGTCGTATCACTGGCACACTATTCAGATAAGCATCACCATGTTTTGCGACGTGGTTCGTCAGCTCGAGGTAAAGTGGAAATTGCACGCGGCAGAGGATGAGATCATAAGTTTTGCTTCCTCTTGCTCAACTCGTTGATTGATTCGTTGCCTCGATGTTGGTCTACACATTTTATATGTAGCCCGCACGCGCTGCTCGTGGTGTACCACAAGACAGATGGACGGTCATTTACATGCACACACTGTTGGATGAAGCTGAAGGGGAATATGTATAGAACGACATGATTCGTTGATGAAAAACTTGTTAGACAGCTGGGAGATAATCGAATTTGAAACATTGTTGTGCTAAACTTAATTTTTATGCTATGTACGGATTTCTTTTCGAACTTCGATGAATATCGACGGTTTGCATGAATTTCATCTACCTTGTTTAAATGCAGGCTGAAATGTATGTAGCTACAATTGGATGACATCATCCTGCATTCGTATTTGCGGACTGGTCCTTGTCCTCTAATGAATGCGGGAGGATATTTGCGGGTTGCCGCTGGAAATGCCCTAAGCTGTCTTGTAGCTCCTGGCAAAAAAATCCCGTAGCTCATACTCCCCCACTCCCAAACCACATAGTACATCTTATATACCAATAGTCATTCTTATTTCCTTATTTATCTCATCATGCAAGCATGCCATCTCATCATACAATTATGAATAAAATAAGGTCCAACTCAATAAGCAAAATGCAAAGAAAAAAAGACCCACCACAACATTCAACCATGCATGAAAAAAATATTGTATTGTACGACTATATACATACCTAGAGGTTCAGAGGCTGATGTTGGTGCGGGAAGACCATGTCACCAATTTTGCTCTAGCCGTGGACAACATCGGTGCTGAGATAGGGACAACAATAAGGCGGGATGAGAGGACGAAGCGCTACATGTCATCGACCAAATCGGACGGAGGCGTCGTGGTCGCGGGGCGCACTGCCACTAAGGAAGTTGTCGGGGGTAACACCATGAAGCCACTTCGATCAGGCCATCTGGCCCGCCTTCTCCCTCAATGTCATGCAACCCAGCAGGGTCAGGCATGCGCACGTCCCACATATCTTACTATTTCTCCACCACTCATCATTAGTTTGATTTCGATCCGTTACACGAGCATATCATTGTATTGCGTCATTGCTGCTAGGATACCTGGTTAGCCTCTGCCTGCACGATCCACCTACTCCTCACCACATCTGTTGATTCAACTGCAACACATCCAGTTGTTGTAAAGGGAAGAAGGTATGGCTCTTAAATCTCATGCTTCATTTGTACTGTTTCTAGCATAAACTGCCACGATGTCTATTTTACGATCTAGATGCTATACATACATATAGAACTATGTGAGTTTAGTGAAGTCACGCGGGGAGTTCATTCAAGGTGCAGACATGTAATTTGTATTGCAGTATTAATCGCTACTTTTTTTTATTAGCAACACATGATATGTATTGTCTTCTTTCCATTGAGATGATCAAAGGTAAGATCCTCTGCAAATTTGGTTAGAGAACTGATCGTACTAAGTAAGTTGATTTCAGAGTTACACATTAAATCCAAGCCATCTTTTGCAGCAAAACATTTCTTATTTTTCTTTTCTTACTCTTTTTCCCTTACCGTGTGCCCCTGTCTTTCAAATTGTTTATTACACTACCACCCCACTGTAACATGCGGGGTGTTGTCTAGTGAGGACAAAGTGGGGGAGGGTGGGTCCGGTTGGGTGCCTTTCTTCCTCCTTTCTCTTGTGCGAGCAAAGAACATACTGCCCGTCTAGATGTTTGGGGAGGATATAAGTGGCCTGATTATAGATGCTCTAAATACTTGCAGTGTCCCAACTTAATAACCAAGCATGCGAGCAGAGGCGAAATGAGCATAGCCCAGATGGATATGTTCCTTATGGTGAAACTAGCCCATCAGGGTTTAAGTCCTAGACTTGGCACTCATGCTCAGATTTTCTGTATTTATGTTAGTCATTTTGGCCATGTTCTTTCGGTGGAAGAAGATGTTCCTCGACACAATTGCTCACGAACTACAGGTGATCATGATTGTAAGCATGTTCGCAATACGTTCCTGAAAAAAAGGGTAGAATAAGAAAATCCTAGACAAATTAATTAGCAAAACAAATAAACTGCAGCCAAATTAATTGGATCGATCAAGAACATGCATCCGTACAACAAATAAAGCTTGAAACTAAAATCAATCGATTATACGACACCCGCTACCTAATGGCTGTATCTAGTCTTAGAACGTAAGGGAAAAACCAATGAGGACCAGATGACCCGTAGCCGTCATATATGCCGCCGTAGCTGGCTGGGACGCACAATGTCATGGTTTTGTCATGGCAGTTGTCCTAGAGAAAGGACTTAGTCGTGGAGCCATCGCTACGGGTTAGCTTGAAGGGGTTAAAGCGGACACAAGGACGCAAGAGAATTTATACTAGTTCGGCCCCTTCAATGAAGGTAAAAGCCTACCTCTAGTTGTGATGGAATTGATGGGTGTTTCGATGACTAGGGAGCAAATAAGCTTCGCCTATGTCTCGAGTTGTTGTCTGTCTTTGAACCGCCGCCGGGTCGTCCCCTTATATACATGGGTGACGCCTGCCGGTTCAGAGAGTCCCAACACCGGTTCATACTCGTATCCGGGTTGGTCTCTCCTTGTTCCTAACTTATATTACAAGTATATGCACAAAGCTGATGTACGGCTACAGGTTGTAAACCGACTACGGGCCCTGGGCCTTTATCTGCCTCTTTGGGGTTTAACACCTTTGAACTACTGATAGAGTTAAGCCGGCCCAGGTAGGCCGGTTTATACCCAGTAGTAATATCCCCAACATTAGGCCCCAGATTGATTTGAACAGGTTCATGTCAATCCTTAGCAACAATCTTCGTCTTCAACATCTTCTTGTAGTTGTTGAACCGCCGTGACGTCATCTTCTCTGTTTGCTGTAAATCGGCGTGACATCATCTGTCATAAAGAAAACATCCATGATATCTTCTTGTTTAATAGATTCGCAATGACCGAGGTGACCGCCCTACTTCCAAAATCTGCGGTCCCTTGATTCCCGCGCCTGACACATGTCCTTTGCCTTATAAATAGGCCCGAAGGGTCATTTATTTTCTTCCCTTCGTGCCCTTCCTCTTCGTCTTCCTCGCGTCGCCAGTCTCAGAGCTCCGCCGCCGCCGTCGTCTTCTGCATCACCCTTGGCCGCTGCATCAACTTGAACGCGCCAGAAAGCCGCGGCGACCTTCCGCGTTTTCCTCAGCTCTGGTAGGTCTTCTGTTCTTCTCAACATAGATCTGATCTAGGCCTTCGTGTTCTTGCGGTGTTCCTCACTTGTTCATACTCATGTACTAGCTCCTGGATGCACATGTAAACCCTTGCTTTGTGTAGCGGTAACTTTCAGTATCTGCCGCTAGTTTCCTGCCCAAAACCATAGATCTCACATATACTTCTGCTCATTGATTCAATACTGTTCTGCTGTGATCTTCGACTATTTTTCTTATTTTCTGAACTTGCTTCAGATCCAATGCCGTAATAAGATCTTGTGAAACCTGTTTCTGCATACTTAACCATCCGTAATCTCAATTGCTTCAATGTTTAGGTCAGGCAGTTTAACTTTATAGAAAATTTTCCAAACCGGTATATGCCATTAGTCCCCTTGTTGAACCGCCAGATGTTGGTTGCTTCATGAAACTCCGGTTTAGATAGATCTGCTTCCGGTTTAACATTGCACATATCCATGTACTTTGTAGATTTCATCATGGCCAAGCAAGTGTATGAGTGCAATTGGGTCCCTTCTCGCGTCACAGAGGATCAACTGGACGATTTAGTCCCGATTGGCGCCTTGGGCAGCAAAGACACCGTCCATTGGAGGGCTCCTGGCAAAGAATGCCCCCCCCACACCTCGAGAAGGAGAGGTTGTTGTTTTCGTAGACCACTTAGCCCGGGGTTTTAAACCGCCCGGTTCTAAATTCTACCGGGATGTTCTAGCTGATTTCCACCTCCATCCGCAAGACACTGGCCCCAACTCTGTTACAAATATGTGCCACTTCCAAGTGCTGTGTGGGGTGTTCTTTCAAGAGGAGCCCACAGTGGAATTATTCAGAGATCTTTTCCATCTAAACCGCCGTACTGAGTTTACTGATGGCTCTAATACGGAGTTGGGTGGCATGGCGATTCAAAAAAGGAAAGAGGTCACATACCCTCACGCCAAGCTGCACAGTCACCCCAAGGAGTGAAATCAGACATGGTTCTACTGCAAAGACACCTCCCCTGCTGGTGAGAATCCCTTGCCTGGCTTTCGTCCGGAGCGGCTCAGCAATACCCATCCTTTTCCTCAACGATTGACTGCCCAGGAGAGAAGCAAATATGCTCCTCAGCTGTCAAACCTCAGGGCCTTTATGGCCAACGATTTAACAGGGGTTGACCTTGCTCGCTGTTGGATATCATGGAGCATACTGCCCCTTAGTCAGCGCTCCGGTTTGATGTGCGAATATACTGATAGTGTGGATGACCCACTGCGACATTCAAGACTCCAGCTCTCCGGTGAGGAAATCACAGAGGCTGTGCGTAAGATACTGAATGAACCAGAGCATATCTGCGCTAGAACCGGCCTGCTTCCCTTCTGTGCTACCAACAAACCGCCAGCTGTAAGACTTTGATTTTTCTCTTTGCTGAATCTGTTATTGATATGTCTGGTCATTGTTTTTAATATCAGTGTTTGCATAACCAGGGCGATGATCCGTTTTGGAGCAAAAAGCTGCTGCAGGAGAAACCAGAGAAAACAGATAAACCGGAAAGAGCAACCCGGCAAAAAACTAAAGCTGTGAAGAAGACTGCCCACCGGAAAAGAACCACTGCATCTTCTAATCCGGCCCCTGATGACGAGGTGGATAATCTGGACTTTGAGGTAGAGCTTGACTCACTTGGTTTATTTTTCATGCGTCTTATTGATGATGATATTTGTCAGGATGATGCCGAAGCCAGCCATGCGGATGTTGCAGAGGTAATTATTCTCTCTTCCGATTCAGAAACTTTGCCTTCACAAAAAATCCGTCAGGCAAACTGGAAAGTTAAATTTTCTCATCCTCTTGCTTATTTGGATCCTAAACTTCTTATGAAGACTCAACAACACGAAGCTCGCCGCACCACCCGGCACAGCGGCCAGGTAGTTACCTCCGCCGGTTTACCGAACAGTCCGGTTCGGAAACGTCATTCCGAGGTCTCTAATTCGCTTGTCAGTGCTTGTCCTAAAGCGGGCTGCTTTCGTCAACCTCTTAATCCGTCTGACTCCGATTATCAGGTTATTTCCCACTCATCTTCTGGCGAGTCGTCGGCTACTCAGCTCCCACCGCTCAAAACGGTGCTTGGGTAAGCTATATTTATTGTGATGTTTGTAGTATATTGCCTTAGAACATATGCTGTATTTAATTTTGTTATTCTTCTTAGGGCCAAACCTAGGCCGAGCAAGAAGGCCCGCCTGGATAAAGCGTCCGAAGAAGATGTCATTCTTGAGCTAGGCACCACACCCAATCTTGAAGCGGCCATTCCTGAGGATATTCCCAATGATCCACCGCAGCCAGATGATGATCTTACTGCTGAGGAAATACCTACTGATACCTCAGGTCCTATCCATCAGCCCACAGGTTCCCTCCGGGTTGAAAGCTCCACCGGTCCTGCAAAACCTACTGACAAGCCAACAGCTCCAGTGCAAACCGGCGGTACCAATGATGATGAAGTTGTCATTACTGGCACTGGCCATACTGAGCCAAGCAATCCTGTCGCTTTATCCAAACATTCTGCCAAGGAAGAACTAGCTGCTTTTGGCAAAGGCAAGTGGAATGCTGATCTGACGGCTTACGCTGCTCTGAACGCCCAAGATATCCATTCCGGCTATCTGAACCGGCTGTATACCAGCCGTGACTATGAAGCCGGTCTGGTTAACATGATGAAGGATAAATATGAGGTAACTTCCATATGCTCCTTCCTGCTTGTATGCTTTCATTCTTGCTGACTCTCCTAGCCCCTAAGGGCCGATTTGAAATATTCTTTCAAACCGGGACTTAATAATATGAATCTTGATGCTTTGAAATTTGCTGATGTAGTCCCCAAGGGCCGGTTCAACTTAGCGTAGTTAAACCGGTACTTTAAGTAATTGAAACTGCCGCATCAGAATACATATGATTAAATAGCCATTAGCCCCCAAGTGCCAAGTTGAATACTTGTATTGATCTTGGGACTTTGTAAACAATCGAAAGATGAAGGGGTAAATCGGAGGCCGCTTTAGATCAAATATGCATTAGCCCCCAAGTACTAAGCGCATAACTTGTTATGTGGTTGGTACTTGAATCCTTCTACCAGTTTGCTGAAGCATATATCTGTATGCATGCAGGCGGAGCTGAAGACGAAAGAGAACCAAGTCATCGATCTTCAAGAAGCCCTGAAAACCCAACAAGCTGAAACCTCCAAAGCAAAAGAGGAATTGACTAGTGCTTTAAGCGCCATGGAACAACTTAAGGAAAACTTCAAAAAGAAACGGGCGGACTGGGCCACTGAGAAATCCACTTTGATCAAATGAGCAGAGGATGCTGAGGCTGCACTAAAACCAGTGGCAGATGAACTGACCAGCATAAAGCGGCACGTGCATGCCATGACTGCTGCTATCTTTGGTAAGCCAGTTTTCCTACTGAATTGGCTCTGCCTTCTGACAAAGTCGTCGGCTTATTAACCCTTTATGGTATTTCAGGGACACGCATTGGTCACTTGGGGTCAGATGTACAGAAGAAGCTAAAAGCCGCCTATACATTGGTTGAACAATTGTATACTGGTGCCCAGCGGATCATCTGTACCGCCTCTCATAACAAACCGGCGCCTACTTTGATTCAAGATACTCTGATGAAACTGTCGGTGCTTCCTGCCCGGATTGAAGAGCTAAAAAAATCTGCTGCTCGAACCGGCGCAATCAATGCTTTAATCCGGGCAAAAGCCTGGGTGCCGGACTTTGATCCTGTTGAAGCGGCTCAGGGCTATCCCACTTGAAGGAAGATGGATCAGAATTCGGTGAAGTGGATCTGCGAGCGATAAACCGGGAGGTGCGTCCACTAGCTTGTCAGTTGGCTGAGGAAGCAGACTTGTCTCGTTATCAAGCGCAATATGACAGTCAGAACAAGCGAATAGCTGCGCCAATCCATGAGTCGGAAAATCTGATTCCTCCAATCCGTAAGCATACTTACGCTCCCGATATTGACCCGTCCTTGCTGATCCACGATGAAGCTGTTTTTCAATCATTAATGGGAATCGACTGGACAACTGTGGATTTCCAGCCACTGGGTAGGGATACAGAGGCTGAAGCGGCGCAGGACGACCCACAACCATCAGGCCAGGCTGGTGACCAAGCTTGAACCGGACGCCGGTTTAAAACTGCCTCTTCTTCGCGAAAAACAATTATATTACTATGGGCACCATGTTGCCTTGTAATAGGCTAGCTGATACCTTTCATGTTGATATGCCTTCGTGCATAATTTGTTCTTCCTGTGGCAATGAACTTGCCAAAACACTTTCTGAAATAAAAAATTCGTCAAGTGCCACCGCGGTTGTACCGTCAGGCGGAATATAATGTCTGCATATATGAAATCAAAACAAAATTTTAAGTATGACCAAATTTTGAGATACATAATACCTGCCGTCATTGAGCGTGAAGTTGGCTTGGCCAATCTTGAAGCGGAGTTTTGCAAACCCATACTGTTTGGAGGAGATAACAGCTCCTGTATATATATGACGCTGGTTTACCATGTAAACCATGCCGGGTTATGATAAACACCGTGTTACTCCATAAGAGGATGTTAACAACAAGGATCAAACCGGACAAATAGTCTCCGGATTGACATGAACTGTGTTCCGTCAATTGATTGGTTAAAAAACTTTGTCGGTTTAAAGAACACAATAAAAAGCAAAAACCCCCCTTCAAAGAAAAGTATGAAGCAAAAGCAACGACAAAAACGTTTGCCAAAAAAGATTTATTTAAGCTGATCAAATGGCGTAACCATGGCCAAACACGACCAAGCTCCCGTTAGGTGTAAATATGGTTCTAGTTAGCCAGGTCCCCAAGTGATTCTTGTGGCATTTATGCCGACCAAATGGCATGGTCATGGTTCGGGTTCGACCAAGCCCCCAAGTGATTCTGTGGCCTTAGGCCGATCAAGAGGCATGACTGGTTCAGACATGACCAAGTCCCCAAGTGATCTGGTGGCTTTCGCCTATCAAGAGGCATGGTATTGGTTCGGACACGACCAATCCTCCAAGTGATATAACACGATGCTTTTAGCAAAGTGAACTCAAGGGGTAAACCGGAGGCCGTTTTAGAGCAACTCCGTGTAACCTCACATTATGTAAAAGAACAGACACCCCGCTTTAGCTGAGGTTCCGGTTTATTATACTTAATCATAATATATACATTGTATGTACATAAGTATAGCCAATGGCTCAGGTATAGTAAGGCCGAAGATGAGCTATATTCCACGGCCTGTTAGTCTCTTCCTCTGATGTATGTGAGTCCTTATGCTCTCGAATATCGATCAGATAGTACGACCCGTTGTGCAGATTCTTGCTGACCACGAAAGGCCCCTCCCAAGGTGGGGATAGCTTATGCATATCAGTCTGATCTTGGATGAGCCGAAGCACCAAATCTCCTTCCCGGAAGGCTCTGGTTCTGACTCGGCGACTGTGATAACGACGAAGATCCTGCTGGTAAATCGCTGACCGGGCGGCTGCGATGTCACGCTCTTCATCCAACCGGTCCAAAGCATCTTGCCGTGCTGTCTCGTTGTCCGCTTCAACATAAGCCATGACACGAGGTGAGTCATGACGGATATCGCTGGGGAGAACCGCCTCCGCTCCATAAACCATGAAGAACGGTGTGTATCCTGTTGATCTGTTTGGTGTTGTATTGATGCTCCATAACACAGATGGTAATTCTTCTACCCAACAACCCGGCGTTCTCTGCAAAGGAACCATGAGCCGGGGCTTGATGCCTCTCAAGATCTCTTGATTAGCTCTCTTTGCTTGACCATTGGACTGTGGATGTGCCACTGATGAAACGTCGAGCCGGATGTGCTCCCGTTCACAGAACTCCTTCATAGCACCTTTGGATAAATCGGTACGATTATCTGTGATAATACTATGCGGAAAGCCAAACCGGAAAATCACCTTTTGATGAACTGAACCGCCGTGGCCGCATCACACTTGCTAACAGGTTCTGCCTCCACCCACTTTGTAAACTTGTCCACCGCCACCAGGAGGTGGGTCTTCTTATCTTTGGACCTTTTGAAAGGCCCAACCATATCCAGCCCCCAAGTCGCAAACGTCCAAGTAATTGGAACCATCCTCAATTCTTGAGCCGGTACATGAGCACGTCTTGAAAACCTTTGGCAACCATCACATCGTCTGACCAGATCCTTCGCATCAGCATGAGCAGTTAACCAATAGAAACCATGGCAAAACGCTTTAGCCACCAGAGACTTTGAACCGGCGTGGTGACCACAATCTCCTTCGTGGATCTCCCGCAAAATTTCACGGCCTTCTTCAGGAGAGACGCAACGTTGAAAAGCTCCTGATACACTGCAATGATGCAACTCACCGTTGATGACAGCCATGGACTTGGATCGTCGGATTATCTGCCGGGCCAGAATCTCATCTTCTGGCAACTCGCCCCGGTTCTTGTACACCAGATAAGGAAGCGTCCAATCCGGAATAACATGAAGAAATGCCACCAATTGAGCCTCCGGATCAGGAATGGCCAAATCCTCTTCACCAGGGATCTTCACCGACGGGTTGTCCAGCACATCCAGAAAAACATTGGGTGGGACCGGTTTGCACTGAGAGCCCAGCCGGAGTAAAGCGTCCGCCGCTTCATTTTTCCGCCGGTCCACATGGTCCACCTGATAGCCTCTGAAATAACCTGCAACAATATCCACCTCACGACGATATGCTGCCATGAGTGGGTCCTTGGAGTCCCAAGTGCCAGACACTTGCTGAGCCACAAGGTCCGAATCACCGAAGCACTTAACTCGACTTAGATTCATCTCCTTAGCCATCCGAAGACCATGGAGCAAGGCTTCATACTCAACTGCATTGTTAGTACAAGAGAACATTAAACGGAGAACATAACAAAACTTATCACCTCGTGGGGAAGTTAATACGACTCCAGCCCCCGAGCCTTCCAACTGCTTGGATCCGTCAAAATGGATGGTCCAATACGTATGATCCGGCTTTTCTTCAGGCGCTTGCATTTCCGTCCAATCATTGATGAAATCAACAAGTGCTTGAGACTTAATCGCTGTCCGAGGCACATATTTCAAACCGTACGGCCCCAGCTCTATAGCCCACTTTGCAATCCGGCCAGTTGCTTCCCGGTTCTGGATGATATCTCCCAAAGGAGCAGAACTGACCACCGTAATTGGGTGCCCTTGGAAGTATTGCTTAAACTTCTGGCTTGCCATAAAAACTCCGTACACCAGCTTCTGCCAATGCGGATACCTTTGCTTGGACTCAATGAGTACCTCGCTGATATAATAGACCGGACGTTGAACCGGATGCTCCTTACCTGCCTCCTTTCGTTCCACCACAATAGCCACGCTGACCGCTCGAGCATTAGCAGCAACATATAGCAGTAACGGCTCCTTGTCAATGGGAGCAGCGAGCACAGGCGGATTGGCCAATTGCCGCTTAAGTCCTTAAATGCTTCATCAGCAGCAGAACTCCAGACGAACTGATCCGTCTTCTTCAACATCTGATACAAAGGGATCGCCTTCTCACCAAGGCGGCTGATAAACCGGCTTAACGCGGCAATCCGGCCTGCCAAGCGTTGAACATCATTGATACACTTCGGTTTAGCTAGGGAGGTGATGGCTGTGATCTTCTCCGGATTAGCCTCAATTCCCCTGTTGGACACCAGAAAACCCAATAACTTGCCCGCCGGTACACCAAAGACACACTTGTCCGGATTAAGCATCATCTTGTACGTCCTTAGGTTATCAAAGGTTTTCTTCAAATCATCAACCAGAGTCTCCTTCTCCCTGGATTTAACCACAATATCATCCACGTAAGCATGTACATTACGGCCAATCTGCTTGTGAAGACAGTTTTGTACACACCGTTGATAAGTTGCCTGGGCACTTTTGAGCCCAAAGGGCATAGACACATAGCAGAAGGCTCCAAAGGGAGTTATGAATGCCGTCTTCTCCTGGTCCTTAACTGCCATTTTGATCTGATGATAGCCAGAATATGCATCCAAAAAACTTAAACGCTCACAACCCGCCGTAGCATCAATGATTTGATCAATACGGGGGAGGGCAAAAGGATCTGCTGGACAAGCCTTATTAAAATCTATGTAATCCACACACATACACCAGGTGCCATTTTCCTTAAGGACTAACACCGGATTGGCAAGCCACTCAGGGTGAAAAACTTCAACAATAAAACCAGCTGCTAAGAGCCTGGCTACCTCTTCTCCAATCGCCTTGCGTCTTTCTTCGTTAAATCGGCGGAGGAACTATTTCACTGGTTTGTATTTAGGATCCACATTAAGTGTGTGCTCAGCGAGTTGCCTCGGTACACCTGGCATGTCGGAGGGCTTCCATGCAAAAATGATGTCCCGATTCTCACGGATGAACTTGATGAGCGCGCTTTCCTATTTCGGATCCAAGTTGGCACTAATGCTAAACTGCTTGGATGAATCGCCAGGTACGAAGTCAACAAGCTTAGTTTCTGCTGCCGATTTGAACTTCAGGGCCGGATCATGCTCCGTAGTTGGCTTCTTCAACGGAGTCATGTCCGCCGGATCAACATTGTCTTTATAGTACTTCAACTCCTCGGTGGCACAAACCGACTCTGCATAAGCCGCATCTCCTTCCTCGCATTCCAAAGCGATTTTGCGGCTTCCGTGAACCGTTATTGTCCCCTTGTGACCCGGCATCTTGAACTGCAAATACACATAACAGGGCCGAGCCATAAACTTGGCGTATGCCGGACGCCCAAACAGGGCATGATATGGACTTTGGATCTTCACCACTTCAAACGTTAATGTCTCCGACCTGGAATCATGATCATCCCCAAAGGCCACTTCAAGAGCTATCTTACCAACGGGATAGGCTGATCTGCCAGGCACTACACCGTGGAATACTGTATTGGATGGTTTGAGATTCTTATCTGTAAGTCCCATACGACGGAAGGTCTCATAGTATAGGCTGTTAATGCTGCTCCCTCCATCCATGAGCACCTTGGTGAACTTATAACCTCCCACCTGAGGCGCCACCACCAGAGCCAACTGACCCGGATTATCGACCTGGAGTGGGTGATCCTCTCTGCTCCATATGATTGGCTGTTCAGACCAACGTAGATAACGGGGTGTGGCCGGTTCAACAGAGTTGACTGCCCGCCTCTGAACCTTCCGGTCTCGCTTGTCCAAGCTAGTGGTAAAGACATGGTACTGCCCACTACTCAACTGCTTTGGGTTGCTTTGGTAACCTGACTGTTGCTGCTGTTGGTTGTAACCACCCTGGTTGTTCTGACTATTTTGACCATAATGCCCGCCCGGATTACCATTAAATCCTGAACCGGAACTTCCTCCACCGTAACCCGGCCCGGATCCTGAGCCGCCGCCAGATCTGTGGTCATACCGGAAATTATTAGAATTCTTGAACTCCTGCATAATAAAGCAATCCTTCAAAAGGTGGTTTGCTGGCTCCTCCTTCCTCCCATGTTTTGGACAGGGCTGGTTTAGCAAATAGTTCAGGCGGTTTGGGTTGGGGTTGGACGCTCCACTACGATTTTTCGGCCTGCCCTTGCGCCGCTGGCCATTGTCCTGTACGTTGGTATTAGCCACAAAATCCATGTTGCCATCCGCTTTACGCTTGCCTCCTCCGCCATTGCCTACCCAGTGATGCTGCTGACCTTTGGAGCTGTTGTTCTTCTTCCCCTTTCCTGTCTTCTCATCATCAGATTCGGGATCCTTGGTACTATCAGAATCAGCATATTTTACCAAAGCGGCCATGAGGGTTCCCATGTCGGTGCAATGACGCTTCATCCGCCCCGATTTCAACTTCAGGGGCCCAAACCGGCAGTTGCCTTCTAGGGTTAATACTGCGGTGTCAGCGTTGATGCGGTCTGAGGAGTGCAACACTTGCGAAACCCGGCGCACCCAATGAGTCGTTGACTCTCCTTCCTCCTGGACGCATGCAGCTAAGTCCACTATCGACATAGGCTGTTTACAGGTATCCTTGAAATTGTTGATAAACTGGGCTCGTAATTGGGCCCACGAGCTGATAGAATTAGCGGGCAAGCTTTTTAGCCAAGTACAGGCCGTTCCTTCAAGCATCATGGTGAAGTATTTCGCACACGCCGCGTCATCCACATCAAGCATCTCCATGGCCATCTCATAGCTCTCTACCCATGTCTCTGGTGGTTGATTCGCCGTATAATTTGGTACCTTGCGTGGGCCTTTGAAATCCTTGGGCAAACGCACATTGCGTAAAGCGGGGACGAGGCAAGGCACCCCCAAAGAACTAGAAGTAACACCAGGCTCGATTGAAATGGTTGGACGAACTGGCGTGAGCTGCCGAGCCTGATGCTATGCGGCTAACTCGGCCTCCCTATGCGCTCGGGCCCGGTTCACCACTTCCTGAGCGTCATCAGCACTACCTGTCGGGTTGTTACCACGGGGTGCTCCACGTCGTTCATTACTCGATACTGCTGGTTCATCCATATGTTTGCTATAGCTCCGGCTTGGACGGGGGGTCGAGTGGATTCGGTCGCGGCTGTACGAGTACGCCTCCTGTTGGGCCAAAGCTGTCCTCAGAAGTTCCTTGACCCGTCGTGTCTCTACTGCTTGCGGCGAGTCACCTTCAACTGGAATGGCCTCCAGTCGTGCAGCAGCGGCAACAAGATTGTCCATTGGGTTGGAGTAGTGACCCGGAGGTGTTAAAGCATCCCGAGGTATAACGGTGTTTTGACGAGGCGGGTCCATCTGACGGGGCTGAACCGGTGCACCAGTCCCAGGGGCTTCTGCCCGGTTCCCCTCCGGCTGATTACTGGCTCTTGGTCCTGGAGTGTTGAAAAGGTCTCTGTCCTCGAAAACCGGAGGTAAGCAGGACCGGTGCTTCCTCCTCATGACTTCATGTGACGCGCTCTGATCCAACATAAGCCTGTAGGCCTGTGCGTCTAAAGCGGCCCGCTCTGCGGCCATCCTGGTGTCCTCAGCCGCCAGATCCGCCTTGGCCTGGGTGATCTGTTCCTTTACCTTTGCAATCTCCGTGTTGTGAACGTCCTGATCTGGCGGATTAACTTCCGCCATAAGCACAGCCAACGCATCAAATAGCTCTGATAGAATGTGAGCCGGCGGGCGCACAGGGCCTCCTGCCCCGGCGGCCGTTGCTGCTGCTGAACCGGAAACCGTTGCCGCAGCTGTCGAAGAATGAAGCGCTGCTTGTGTTTCGGCCATGAATATTCCAACCCGGTTGGGCAGATCAGAGGGGTCCGGAATACTGTCGCCATCGGAACAGCTCCCAATCCGGCCATCTTGTAGCTGATAAAGAGATTCGGTTTCTCCGGTCGAAGATTCGTCACCGGAACAAATGACAGTCGCCCCGCGAAATCCCGATCTGTCCTCATGACTTCCTCCATGGATGACTCCCACGAAGGCACACTTCATGGCCGGTTTAACCCGGGTGGATTGCGCACGCTGAGCCGTCTCGACGAGGTCGGTGCAGTTGTCCGGCTCAGGGCCTGGTTCACCGATCTTACCAATGAAAACGTGAATACTACCAAAGGGGACCCGGTACCCATATTCAACTGAGCCGGCCTCGGGGCCCCAGCCTGCATCGTCGATGTAGAGCCTGCCGCGACGACTCTTAGTCATCCGGCCTACAGCATAGCCCTCGAGTCCTTCAAAGCGGCCCTCCAAGAACCGGAAACCATCGTGCGATAGCCCCACGGTGGGCGCCAACTGTCGTGGTTTTGTCACGGCAGTTGTCCTAGAGAAAGGACTTAGTCGTGGAGCCATCGCTACGGGTTAGCTTGAAGGGGTTAAAGCGGACACAAGGACGCAAGAGAGTTTATACTAGTTCGGCCCCTTCAATGAAGGTAAAAGCCTACCTCTAGTTGTGATGGAATTGATGGGTGTTTCGATGACTAGGGAGCAAATAAGCTTTGCCTATGTCTCGAGTTGTTGTCTGTCTTTGAACCGCCGTCGGGTCGTCCCCTTATATACATGGGTGACGCCTGCCGATTCAGAGAGTCCCAACACCGGTTCATACTCGTATCCGGGTTGGTCTCTCCTTGTTCCAAACTTATATTACAAGTATATGCACAAAGCTGATGTACGGCTACAGGTTGTAAACCGACTACGGGCCCTGGGCCTTTATCTGCCTCTTTGGGCTTTAACACCTTTGAACTACTGATAGAGTTAACCCGGCCCAGGTAGGCCGGTTTATGCCCAGTAGTAATATCTCCAACACACAAGCAGCATCCTTCCCCGACTATGATCCTCATTCCGTTGCCATTTTCCACCGGAAGCCACCTACGCTCGCTCTCCACGCAGCGGCTCACACTCTTGGGTGGTCGCCAGTAGTTATCTGTGGAGGAAAAGCTGTAGTGGTTGTACCTGTAGCTGCTCTCCTTGGTTTCCGTGCTGCTCACCATAAGAATGTCATCGCCAGACATGGACTTGGCGAGGACGGCCCACACCTGCTCCCGCAGCGGGTTTGTGACTGGCCTCGCCCGCAGGCCACCGTCGCCGTCGGGCACCCACGCGTTCGCCTCGCCGTAGCAGCTGACCGTGTAGAAGGCCCCCTTGTGGAGGATGACATCCAGGTATTTGTGCGGCATGCCCCGGGGAGGGCGCAGCGCCGCCCACGACGTGGCGCCGGGAGCAAGGTAGGACAGGCCACGCCCGTTGCTGTGGAGCAGCATCACGGCGTAGGTGCCCAGCCGGCGCCCGGGAGCCAGCGCCGCCTTACGGAACATGTGCCTCCACAGGCGGGAGTTCCCGTCCGGCTTCCAGAAGGTCCCGCCCTTGGGCTCCCGCTGCTGCTTACCCGGGAGGGAGTCGCTGAAGGGAGGCAGCGGGAAGGTTCGGCCAATGAAGGGGTCGAGCAGGAACATGGCCCAGGTGTCGTCGTCCACGGTGACGGCCCAGCCGTAGGAGCTCCTGATGATCCGTGAGCGTGCCACGTCGCGGTCCACGACAGTCTCGACGGGGTATGGTCCGTCTCGGGTGCCGTACACGTACGTGTTGATGTAGTTGGGGCTGACCTTCACAACTGGGGCATGCCGGTATCTTTCGATATATATCTGGTGCGGGCGGTCAGGCCGTCGTCCCAGCAGGAGGAGGCGGGTGGTCCTGAGCGCGCGCCGCCAGGGCCTGCAGACGGCGGAGCAGAGGACGTTGTCGAGGGGCCCGACGCGCCGGGCGATCTCGTCCAGCGCCTCCATCGGCAGGTCGGAGAACCCCATGACGGCCGGGGCCGGCGGCACCATGTATCTAGGATGAGCGGTCGATGCCACCAAGGGCGTCGAACTTGTGATTTTTGAGCGCCTGACTGAGTTTGTTCGGTATTAAAGATCGATTTGACTTGACCCCGACGAAACCTGAACATACTCCAACTTGACCAAATCAGCTACCAATCCAGTTTGGCCCCGACGTATCCGTGCGCCGATCGGACGGGCCCTCCGAAGCGATCGAGCGGCCGCGCGTCACACCCTGATCAACTCGGATACGCAAATTTCGAAAGTTTCCAGGGCAAGTGACTCGTTCAAGCATAGAAAAAAAAGAAAAAACGAAAAACAAAATACTCACACGAATCTTCACGTAAGATCTATGAGATAAAACTTAGATGTGCAGCAGTTATGACACATCTAGATATGCTTTAACAAAACTGATTTCAAAACTCTATGTAAAACTGATGAATCTGGCGCACGTCAGATACAGAGGAATTGCCCGCGAACGCCTTATACGCCGTTGGATGTCTAGTACGAATCCTGATGCACAGTAAGGTGCCATGTCATTTTGCTGGATGTGTTCGCTCTATGCTTGAACCCAGCAAATAGAGAGCATCCGCATCTAATCCAGTTCCTCCCCCCCCCCCCCTCCCCTCCTCCCACTCGCTTTCCACATTTTTCCTCGAGGCCATCCAAAATGTGAGGGAAGCAGATCAGAGAGGGAGAGCGAGGGTTCCGGCTACCTCACGGTGGCGACCTTACCACGGGTAGTTTAATTAAATTTACTCCAATATTTTGCATGTATATTTTTATTCTATCGAAAAAATACATGAGTGTGGCAATGCGCATCATCAATTATCTAGTATGTTTTGGTACTCCATCTACATACCACGGCAACTTCATTTTGGCTTTTTCCATCAAACATTCAGTTTTGGGTTAGTTCTACCCCTCATTACACGGCAAATTTACTTGCGTTTCAGCTATCAGACTGGTTATTATGTTTTTTTCAATAACTATCACATGCTATTTTTTTCAATTGGCTTTTTTATGTTTTCTCTAGTGAACAAAACTATCATTTTCAAAAGAACAATTCTCTTAAATATGCCATGTGCAAAATGAAAATATTTTAGGTGCCGTGCCATGTCGGGCAACTTTCTTTGTGTCTTTTGCCATATCTATCCGAAGAATGTTGCCATGGCAATTACAAATTTAAGTATGATAATTAATTTCAAATTTGTTTGCCATGGCAATTACAAATACAATATCACTGCAACTTAAGATGCATTCTCCATTATCAAGTTTTTTGATATGTCTAGAGAAAGAATTTTGGCATACTTTGTTTTTCATATGTCAACATGATGGCTACTTCTGTAGTGTCTTTGCCACAACTATATCGGAGAATGTTGCCGTGGTTACTTAAGATTTTTTATGGCATCGGTTCTGTCGTGGATTTGTCACGACAGATATCCTAGCAGAAGGACTTAATCATGGAGCCATCGCAACAAGGTTAGCTTAAAGGGGTTAAATGAGATAAAAGACATAGAGAGTTTATACTGATTGGGCCCCTTACGGTGAAGGTAAAGGCCTACTCCAGTTTGGGATTGTATTGCTTGTGTTTCGATTATCAAGGAGCGAATACGCTTGACCTAGCTCTCGCTCTCTTGTTTTCTCTCCCTAAACCGTCGCTGGGTCGTCCCTTTATATACACAGGTTGACACCTGGCGGCTCATGGAGTCCCGACCGGTTCATACACAACGTCTCCGGCTCGGTGACTAACTATGCATGCCTTACAATACAAGTCACACATATATGGCGGTTTACACCCATGGGCCTCAAGTCGCCTTTGGGTTTTGGGCCTTCAGTAAACCTGCTTCGTGAACTGCCATCTTCAACATCTTTCTGGGCCTTGTCATTATGAACCGCCAGTGGCATGACCCGGCCCCTCCTGGGTGAGTCATACCCAATAGTTATATCCCCAGCATTAGGCCCCAGGTTGATGTGAACTTGTTCATATCAATCTTTCAATACTTAGAAAAATCCTTCCTCATTTGCTCTTGCAATATCTTGTAACCCGCCATGACGTCATCCCCTAGGATTGTGGTAACCCGCCGTGACATCACCTGTCATTAACATTATGCAAGGCCCAACTCTTAATATACCTTCTCTTTTAATGAGCCTCCGAAAATCGAGGCGTCTCTGCTGTCACATATCCATTTTTTGGCCTCCTCGATTCCCGCGCTTGCCACTTATCTTTCCAGCCTTATAAATAGGGACAGGTGTCGGTGTCAAAACCGGCGGATCTCGGGTAGGGGGTCCCGAACTGTGCGTCTAGGCCGGATCGTAACAGGAGACAAGGGACACAATGTTTTACCCAGGTTCGGGCCCGATGGAGGTAAAACCCTACGTCCTGCTTGATTAATATTGATGATATGGGTAGTACAAGAGTAGATCTACCACGAGATCAATGAGGCTAAACCCTAAAAGCTAGCCTATGGTATGATTGTTGTATGATGAAGTTGTCCTACGGACTAAAACCCTCCGGTTTATATAGACACCGGAGAGGGTTAGGGTTACACAAAGTCGGTTACAATAGTAGGAGATCTTGAATATCCGCATCGCCAAGCTTGCCTTCCACGCCAAGGAAAGTCCCATTCGGACACGGGACGGAGTCTTCAATCTTGTATCTTCATAGTCCTGGAGTTCAGCTGAAGGTATAGTCTGGCTACCCGAACACCCCCTAATCCAGGACTCCCTCAGTAGCCCCTGAACCAGGCTTCAATGACGACGAGTCCGGCGCGTAGATTTTCTTCGGCATTGCAAGGCGGGTTCCTCCTCCAAATTCTTCATAAAAGTTTTGTAAACACCAAGAGTAGTGTCCGGCTCTGCAAAATAAGCTTCCACGTATTGCCATGGAGAGAATAATATTAACACCAATCTAATCTGCTGACGTATTCCGCAGCGTGACATCACACTACGGCCAAGCATTTATTCGAATTGTTTTCACTTCTCCACCTCAGCGTGTTTTGCGAGGCGGTTTCCTTGGCACGTCTTGTCAAAGCAGAGATCGTGTCCCCTTTGTTTACGGAATTCTCATTAATACGGACGTGGGTAACCCAACCGCGCCACTTATCACGACGCTTGGGAGGCAAGCGAGTTCTACTAGGCTGGTGGGGACGCATAGTCGCATCCGCCCATATAAGGGGATAAGGATCCACCTTTTTACCTACGCCTTCTTCCTCCTTTGCCTATCCATCTTCTGCGCACCCGAGCTTCAGCGCCCGAGCCCGCACTTCCTACCTCAACCCTCTCCAACAATGTCCGAAGCGGGAGGCAAGTGGATGGTCTCCTCCGTCACGGAGGGCCATGTCAAAAGGTTAAGGAAGGCCGGATACTTGTCCAAAGACATCGCGCACCGGCTTCCTGAGGAGGGGCAGCTTCTCCCCACCCCAAGGCCCCATGAGAGGGTAGTATTTCTTCCCCACTTCCTCCGCGGACTGGGTTTTCCTCTCCACCCATTTGTCCGCGGGCTCATGTTCTACTATGGCCTAGATTTCCACGATCTGGCCCCGAACTTCATCCTCAATATCTCGGCGTTTATCGTCGTGTGCGAGGCTTTCCTCTGCATTCGCCCCCATTTTGGCCTCTGGCTCAAGACCTTCAACGTCAAGCCAAAGGTGGTGCGCGGCAACCAGGCGGAGTGCGGAGGTGCCATGGCAGGCAAAATTGCCAACGTCCTATGGCTTGAGGGCTCCTTTGTGGAGACCTTGAAGGGGTGGCAGTCAGGGTGGTTTTACATCACCGAGCCACGCGATCCGAGGTGGATCGCAGCCCCTGAATTCCGATCCGGACCCCCTACGCGGCTCACGTCCTGGAAGGAGACGAGCTTGTCGTGGGGCGACGAAGAAGAGTTGACCGGACTGCAAAAATGCATCCAGTCCCTGGTGAACAAGCAGCTCAAGCTTGTCAACGTAATCCAGGTCATGCTCGTCCGCCGGATCCTTCCGTGTCAAGAACGGGACTTCAATTTGTGGGAGTTCAACCCAGCGCAGCACCGCACTCTGAGCAGGCTCTTCGATACGACGTACGAAGATGTCTGGAGGGGGCTAACCAAAGGCGCCGAGGCTCCCATATCCGCCTCCGAAGACCGCGGATTCAGCTCGCAACGTCCTGCTGGCGAGGTAAGATATTTCCATCCTTTACAGGATGTTAAGTTTTTTCATAGTTTGACTCTTTGCGGGATCTAAACTCCCTCACCTTTGACAGGATTGGCGGGAGAAGTCCGGACAGATTAACTGTCCGGCTCCCTTGCCCAAAGACCCAGCCCCTGCTCTCCTAGAGAAGCTACTAGTTCCGGCACCTTATGTGGTGCAGGAGAAGAAGGCCAAGAAGAAGAAGGCCACTGGGACTCGAAAGAGTTCCCGACATATGGTGGTGTCGGACTCGTCGTCCGACGAGTCCGAGACGCACTCCTCCCATGAAAACGAGGAGGAGGAAGAAGAAACCTCTCCCCCTCCAGCGGGGGGAGGAGAGAAGAGGAAGGCCGCCCCAGTAGGGGAAGTCGAGGGGTCCAAGAAGAGGAAAACCCCTCCGCCGGACTACGTCCCCGACGCCGACGAGGACGAAGAGGAGTGGCCGGACAGGGCCAAGCGTCCGGCGAGATCGTAAGTGTTCGGATACCAGAGTAACTCGTGATATTCCTTTTGTTGCACAGCTTTCCCTAACGTCGGATATAATCATGCAGTCTGCCCAAGGACGGGCTCGACGAGTCGTCGAGCGGCTCCCTGGATTCATCGGACGTGAATTCAGTTCCGCCCGCTGCTTCCCCCTGTGCTGCGGATGACGCCGAAGTGGCGTCGCGACAAGCTCCGGGGCGAGAGGAGGTGGTCCAGGAGGAGCCGCGAGGCGACCTCCCGGACTCCAGGAGTGAAGGGGACAAGACCCCCCTGGGCTCCAAGTCCGGCTTTAAGCCGGACACTGCGCTGGAATCACCAACAGTTTCGGACCGCGGTAGGCGAACTCCTGCCAAGAGGAGCAAGCCTACTGAGCCGGCGTCCTCCGTTCAACCGGAAGCGCCGGACAATCTGCTGGAGGAGCTTAAGGGCGCCTCCATCGACGAGGAGCATCGTGCCATCATGAGTACGGTGGTCCAGAAGGTTCGGTCCGCCAAAAGCGGACTGAATGAAGCTTGTGCTAGCCTTCTAACAGGCTTCGAGGTAAGTAAAAATATGTAAAAATATTACCGTATAGACAGTAGCCCCTGATGCTCTGTTTGGCGTTCGGAAAGAAAAGCCGAATAAAGGATCTATTAAATATCGCAGGAGTCTAACTAAAAAAGGAGTCAATATACGTATGCAGGCTTCGCTGCTGGCCACCGTCGCACTGACTGCGGAGGTGGGTGCCCTGAAGCAGGGCCTCGAGCGGACCAAGAAAGAGCTCGGCCTTGCCAAACGGCAGCTCGAGGAGAAAGAAGGTAAGAGATACCTTATAGAAAAAATGCCTATAGGAAGGCGCAATTGCAAAAAATGACAGGAGTATACTGCTTATTGTAGGGGCCACAACTGAGGTGGCGACCCTCAAGCAGGCGCTGTCCGAGGCCGAGAAGAAAGCGGCCACGGAGCGCGCCGAGCGGGAGAAATTTGAGGCGCAGGTCGGCGAGGTGCGGCAAGAGCTTCAGGTTCTCATGCAAAAACATGAGAGTTTGGAGCTCGACTCGAAGACGCGAGCGTCCGAGCTTGCTGCGGCCCTTAAAACTGCCAAATCTGCCAAGGCCGAAGCCCAGAAGGCCCTCCAGGAATTGGATGCGGTGAAAAAGATAGCGGCGGGTAAGGCATTCTATATGCAAAGCAGACATATAAAAGTAAACTACTTGTTACTTACCCGAATCCGGAGCTCTCCAGGGGCATTCGCAGATCTTCCCCGCAGCGTATCCGATGCCACCGCATTCTACCGAGCCGAGGAAGGCAGTTCGACGGAGAAGGTGTTCTGGTCTCAGTACGCTGAGGCCGGACACCCTGTGCCCTTGAGCGACCAGCTGAAGCAGCTGGTCGAGCTCCACAAGGCGGCCGAACAGGCCCTGAAGGGCTTCATAGTTCGGCTGTGGCCTGGAGAGGCCTTGCCTGGGAGGTACTTCGGACTGGTACGACGGCTGGTGGAGACTTGTCCAAGGCTCGAGGTCATCAAGCGCTCCGTCTGCATCGAAGGTGCCCGTAGGGCCCTTGCCCGTGCAAAGGTGCACTGGGGTAAGCTGGACGGTGAGAAGCTTGTGAAGGACGGGCCGCCGCCGGGGAAGGAGCATCGCAAGCCCGAGAACTATTACAAGAATGTTCTTGCTGGTGCCCGCCTTGTGGCGGATGAATGTACCAAGGATGTAATTTTTGAATGAACTCGCTCGTGTTATCCTGTGCGCTGAAAACTTGTTCATATGCGCTAAGCAATGCTTGAATTTAAAATATTACTTTCTACGCGGCCGTTTATCAAAAAATTGAGAGATGGCCAGTCGTCGGCTTCTGCCCCCATGCCACTAGTGCTGGGGTGTTCGGGATAAATCTGAGCGCTCTTTTTCCCATGATTGGGTCCGTCGAGGGAGGCGGTCAGCACAACGAAAAAGACAATCGGACTATAATGCTTGAACACTCTCACTTAACCATAGAACTCTATAATTTTAAATTTCGGCGAAGCCCCTAGTATTCGGAAGACCGAGTTCGGGGCGCTATCCACGCCTTGGCCGGACAAAGCCGGTTCCTCGCTCGAAGCGGCATAAGCCTTTAAGGACTCGAAAAACCTCTCAAACAGCGACCGGTCTCTCGCCTCATCATGACAGTCATTTTTAGCTTTCTCCACTGAGGTGCTCGGCCCAGCTCAACTGGGGCACAATCGCAGTGGTTCTCCTAGTGCTACCTTAGCCGATATAGCGGAATGTAAGGCACCAAAATATAGGAGCCGGGCAAACCCAACTATTGACCCAAATCATGATTCGGAGCCGATGCATATAGTGCTATAAGTTCGGGGTGCCGCACTTGTGAAAGTGGACGGACTTCTCACGCCATATTGATGGGTACTGAAGCCCCTGGCGTATTTTGCTGTACCACAGTGTACGGATGCAGCATGTTATTAATAAACATATATATAAAAAGAGGGTAATGCAAAAAATAGACAAAAAGCTATGCATTGTTTATAGAAAGGCTGCTATGAAAGCGGAATGATACAAATAGTGTGATAAGATAAATTGGACTATTTAACATGTCCTGGCCAGGGGCAGGCCGCGGAATTGTATTAAAAACAGGTATACTGCTCGCAATAGAGACCACCTGGGAGTTCCATAATGCGGCGTGGCTCGTATGCTTCCCTGGATCTTGCATCGTTTGTGCGGCAGTTGAATTGCCGAACGGGTCGTTCGAAGTATGGAGTCCTGAGAGTAAGAGAAAAAAAGAAGGAATCCGGCAGCCCCTGGTGCGGTTTAAGCCGTATTTCGGGTGTGCCGTGATAGTACCCCTTCCCCTGTGCCCATGGTATTTCAAGAGCGTAGTTATGTGCGGTATTGCTACACTAGCTTGGAACGTTCCAGGCGGTCTTGTTGTAGGGTACTCCGGGCGCGCTTGACAGTGTCCGGCTTTTTGAAGGCCGAACTGGAGAACTGCCTAGAGAGGCTGCTTTGTACTTCTGCTGCGAGCGCTGCCGTGTGCTCCTCCGTTCGGAGGGAGCGTTCATTGTTCCCATTGACCGTGATTACTCCTCTAGGGCCTGGCATCTTGAGCTTGAGGTATGCATAGTGCGGTACCGCGTTGAATTTTGCGAATGCGGTTCGCCCGAGCAGTGCGTGATAGCCACTACGGAACGAGACTATGTCGAAGATTAACTCCTCGCTTCGGAAGTTATCCGAAGATCCGAAGACCACTCCCAGTGTAAATGAGCCTGTACAGTTGGCTTCTACACCTGGTATGACGCCTTTAAAGGTCGTTTTGGTGGGCTTGATCCTCGAGGGATCTATGTCCATCTTTCGCACTGTATCCTGGTAAAGCAGGTTCAGGCTGCTGCCGCCGTCCATGAGGGCTCTTGTGAGATGAAATCCGTCAATGATTGGGTCTAGAACCAATGCGGCGAAGCCGCCGTGACGGATGCTAGTGGGGTGGTCCCTTTGATCAAAGGTGATCGGGCAGGAGGACCATGGGTTGAACTTTGGGGCGACCGGCTCCATCGCATATACGTCCCGTAACGCACGCTTCCGCTCCCTCTTGGGGATGTGGGTTGCGTATATCATGTTCACCGTCCGCACTTGCGGGGGAAATCCATTCTGTCCACTGTTGTTCGGCGGCCTGGGCTCCTCCTCGTCGTCGCTATGCAGCCCCTTGTCTTTGTTTTCGGCTCTTAACTTGCCTGCCTGCTTGAACACCCAACAATCCCTGTTGGTGTGATTGGCTGGATTTTCGGGGGTGCCATGTATCTGGCACAAGCGGTCGAGTATTCGGTCCAAACTGGACGGGCCCTGAGTTTTTCTTTTGAATGGCTGTTTCCGTTGACCGGATTTCTAGCCTCGGAATCCGGCATTAACTGTCGTATCCTCGTTGCTGTCGCTATTAACGCGGCGCTTTTGTTTGTTCCGACGTGACCTATCACTTTTGTCCTTGGTATTCGAATTACCAGTGTTCTTGGTTAAGTTGTTACTGCGAGCTAGCCAGCTGTCTTCTCCCGCGCAAAAGCGGGTCATGAGTGTCTTGAGGGCTGCCATAGATTTCGGCTTTTCCTGTCCCAGGTGCCGGGCCAGCCACTCGTCACGGATATTATGCTTGAAGGCCGCTAAGGCCTCTGCATCCGGACAGTCGACTATTTGGTTTTTCTTTGTTAGGAACCGTGTCCAGAATTGCCTGGCTGATTCTTCTGACTGCTGAATTATGTGGCTTAGGTCATCGGCGTCCGGTGGTCGCACATAAGTGCCCTGGAAGTTGTCAAGGAATGCGGCTTCCAGGTCCTCCCAAGAACCGATTGAGTTTGATGGCAAGCTGTTAAGCCAATGCCGGGCCGGTCCCTTAAGTTTGAGTGGGAGGTATTTGATGGCGTGTAGATCATCACCGCGGGCCATGTGGATATGAAGGAGATAATCCTCGACCCATACCGTAGGATCTGTTGTGCCATCGTACGATTCGATGTTTACGGGTTTGAAGCCCTCAGGGATTTTATGATCCATTACTTCATCTGTGAAGCATAGTGGGTGTGCGGCGCCTCTGTATTGGGCTATATCACGACGCAACTCGAAGGAGCTTTGTCTGTTGAGTTCGGCCCGGCCGGATTCATTGCGTCCGGAGTGACGATCACCGTCACATGCCGTGGGGCGCCTGCGCGATCTGTAGATCGATCTTGTTTGCCTTTCCTTGTCCTCCAGGATGTCACGCAGGTCGGGCGCATTTTCCCGTGCCTTAGTATGCTTGACGCGGTGCCGGGGCATGGCTTGAGTGGAGGGCCAAGAGGCCTCTCTGTCGCAGCCACGAGGTGGCCGGTCAGCCATGTCATGCGCTGGTGATGTAGGTGCTTCCTCCTCTAGTCGGGGTAGAAGCCTGCGCTTTGGGTAACTCTTGGAGGGGTGTTCGAGTTCATACTCTTCGGCCGCAAGGACTTCAGTCCATCTGTCAGCTAGCAAATCCTGATCAGCTCTAAGCTGTTGCCGCTTTTTCTTGAGGCTGCTTGCCGTGGCCATGAGCCTGTGTTTAAAACGCTCTTGTTCGGCAAGATCCTCTGGCACGACGAACTTGTCGTCGTCAAGGCTTGCCTCGTCTTCGGAGGGAGGCGTATAATTATCGTCCTCAACCTCTTGGTCCGCCGCCCTCTCGTGAGGGCTGGCTTCTCTGTCCTCCTGTGCCGAATTTTGCTGGAGGGGGTGTTCTTCGGTGCTATCCGGAGTAGTGTTATCTCCCATGCCGGAATCACCGTTTTTGCTTTGGCGGGATTTAGAGCGGCGCTGCTGACGCCGGCGCTTGGGCTGTTTCTTAGAGGTATCGTCCACCGCTGTTCCATTGCCATCTCCATCCTTTGGAGTGTCCACCATATATATGTCATATGACGAGGTGGCCTTCCAACGCCCTACAGGTGCTGGTTCTTGTTCGTCTCCTGCATCGTCGTCCATGCCGTCGATGTCTTCGGAGTCAAAGTCAAGCATGTCAGTTAAGTCGTCGACAGTGGCTACGAAGTGGGTGGTGGGTGGGTTTTGAATTTCTTCATCGTCCGTATCCCAACCTTGCTGACCGTAGTCCGGCCAGGGCTCTCCTGATAAAGAGAGAGACTTTAGAGAATTCAGGATGTCGCCGAAGGGTGAGTGCTGAAAGATGTCCGCGGCGGTGAACTCCATTATCGGCGCCCAATCGGATTCGATCGGCGGGGGCGCGGGGGGCTCGGAGTTCGGAGAGGAATCCGGCTCCTCGGAGTCACGGGCCATGCGGAGTGCGGGGCTGGAGTTCGGCTCGATCGCCTCTGAGATCGCAGCCCCTGAGGCAGCGTCCAACCGCTGATCCTTGATTGGCGCAGTGGGCTTCGAATCAATGGTCGGAACCAATGCGTGTGCGGCCTCCAAGGCGCTGTTCGGCGGCAGAGCTATATCATGCCCATCGAGACAGTGCGACACGCTTGGCTGTGGCTCGAATCTGTCGAAGATCAAGTCCCCGCGGATGTCAGCCGTGTAGTTTAGGCTTCCAAACCTGACCTGATGGCCAGGGGCGTAACTTTCGATCTGCTCAAGGTGACCAAGCGAGTTGGCCCGCAGTGCGAAGCCGCCGAAGACGAAGATCTGTCCGGGAAGAAAAGTCTCACCCTGGACGGCATCGTGGTTGATGATTGAAGAAGCCATCGGGCCTTAAGGTGACAACACAGAGGAACTCTCAATGAAAGCACCAATGTCGGTGTCAAAACCGGCGGATCTCGGGTAGGGGGTCCCGAACTGTGCGTCTAGGCCGGATGGTAACAGGAGACAAGGGACACAATGTTTTACCCAGGTTCGGGCCCTCTTGATGGAGGTAAAACCTTACATCCTGCTTGATTAATATTGATGATATGGGTAGTACAAGAGTAGATCTACCACGAGATCAAGGAGGCTAAACCCTAAAAGCTAGCCTATGGTATGATTGTTGTATGATGAAGTTGTCCTACGGACTAAAACCCTCCGGTTTATATAGACACCGGAGAGGGTTAGGGTTACACAAAGTCGGTTACAATAGTAGGAGATCTTGAATATCCGCATCGCCAAGCTTGCCTTCCACACCAAGGAAAGTCCCATCCGGACACGGGACGGAGTCTTCAATCTTGTATCTTCATAGTCCTGGAGTTCGGCTGAAGGTATAGTCCGGCTACCCGAACACCCCCTAATCCAGGACTCCCTCAACAGGGGTCCCTTTTCACTTTCCCCCCTTGCCTTCTCGTCTCCATCTTCTACCTCACGACGCCTCTGCGCCCGAGCTCTGCCGCTGTCGTCGACCTTCACCACTGCTTCGTCTACGGCTGTTGCATCAACCTGAACTGACCAAAGTCCGTCTGTGCGCCTCCGCTGTTCCACAACTCCGGTAAGTTTTCCTTTTTCCTCTAACCGCAGATCCCATTAGGGTTTCCATAAGTTCGTCGAAATTCATCTTCGTCTTTCTTTGTTCTTCACTGTATTTTGATAATTCAATCCAAACCTTATACTCCTCCCGCGTGGCGGTAGTTGTAGTAGTAATTTTTATATTAAAACACCTCTTCTGCGTAAAAAATCCAATCTGGACACATGAACTGCTCAACTGCTGCCACTTAGGTTTAGATATCTTCCATTATTTGAAGTGGCGTAGATCCAAGATCATAGCATCATTCTGTGAGATCTGTTTTTCCAACACTTAGCAACTTTTCCACTCTCAGATATGCAAATCAATAACTGTGTGGGCGGCTTAACTTAGAAATCGTAACCCGCCAGGTACCATTAGTCCCATTTTAAGCCGCCAATAGCTCACTTTTTCAATTACAATGCTATCCTCCGGTTTAACGCCTTTGCATGCACGTTTCATTATTACTTGCTTTTAAACCAACAACCGTCTTAACCATATAGCTTAAACCGGCATAATCCTCCTCTCAGATCAGCAAAAATGACTAAGACTTACACTGCTTGCAACTGGGTCCGATCCCGGGTTACTGAAGAAGATTTGAACAACTTTGTTGCAACCGGCACCTTAGCCAAAAAAGAGGACATCCACTGGAGGGTCCCTGGCGACGAAAATCCACCTAAACCCAGGGACGGAGAAGTGATTGTTTTTACTGACCACATGATTTGGGGGTTCAGCGTGGCATACTTTGTTTTTCATATGTTAACATGATGGCTACTTCTGTAGTGTCTTTGCCACAACTATATCGGAGAATGTTGTCGTGGTTACTTAAGATTTTTTATTTTTCATGGCATCGTTTCAATTTTGGTTTTGCCATGGCAACTACAAACATGACATCATTGCACCTTAGGATGCATTTTCCATGGCATTGTCTCTCTTAAAAAATTTCCATGTGCTAGAGAAATATTTTTTCCATACTTTGTTTAAAATTTACCATGACATAAACATTTTCATGTTTGCCATTATTTTTAGAGATCATCCTCTTTCTCATACTACATCGTGGCAAAAATAATTTTGTACCATGGAAAATTTTATTTTAGCCATGACAAAGTTATTTTTTTTTCTGACCATATGCTTGCTCCTGCAGGAGTTGTTGGAATTCCCAAGTAGCCCAGCAGTAAGTGTTTCTTTCGGTCAAAGAACTAAGGTTATCAATCTAGAAGGAGTCCCCAAGCTAACAAAGTGAACAACATCTGCACACAAAACATCCTCGTCCCCAACACGACAAGAGGGTTGTCAAGCCCCTTGCCTTGCTAGTTACAAGATTAAACTGCAAGTGAGAGAGATAGTTGGTAGCAAAATAGCACAACAAATTGGAAGTAGCAATTGTGATAGAGATTTCAGTAATGGAAAATAGACCTAGGTGGCCATAGGTTCACTAGTTATATCTTTCTCGAAAACAAGCAAGTGGCTTGGTAAAAAAATACAGTTGGGCAGTGACTAAATTACAATATTTATATTTATAACTATAATTATTCATGGTATAACCATGGCAAACTTATTGTTACATCTTCATGTTTACACCACCATGGAAATTTCTATCACAGAGAAGACCATAATTTCTTCCTGTAATTTATTTTTGAAACTTGTCAAATTTGTTGAATAGAGCTTGGTGATTTTTCTTCCCATTTTCCTTTTTTTTTCTTTTCTTTCTTAATTTTCAATGAGTTTTTTTTGTTTTTTTTCATATCTTTATCGGTATTCATTGTTTTCCATTCCTTTGCACTTGTTTCTTTGGGTTTCTTTGTTTCTTTTTTGGTTTTAATTGGTTTTTTGTTTTCGTTGTTTCTTTTGGTTTTCATTCTACATTCTCGTATACGTCGGCAACATTTTTCTAATATACGTTTCACATTTTAACAGGTTTAACATTTTTTAATGCACGGTCAAAAAAATTATATACACATTTTAACATTTTTCTGATAAAGCATTAATAATTTATAATACATGGTTAATAAAAAAAGTTTACAATATTAAAAAAAATCAAATACTTGATCTATCAAATTCAAATGCAAGATCTAAGTTTTTTAATACACCGTGAACATTTTTTCTATACACATTTACCCTTTTTGAAATTCTTGATTAACATTTTTTAAATCCTCCATTCACTTTTTTTCAAATGCTCGTTTAAAAAAATACATGATCAAATTTTTTCATACACATTGTATTTTTTATACAAGAGAAACAAATTATTAAAATGCTTGCTTAAAGTTTTTAAATAAGTATGTATAGTGTTTTGTAGTTTATTTCTTTAGAATGTTTGGTTAGAAAAACAGAAGAAGAACGCAAGGGTTCCTATCTCGCTATAAGCAAGACATAGGGACGCTCCTTGTTCGGGACCGATCGAACGTTTTCGTTGGATCGAAACGATCGCTCCCTCTAGGGAACGAATCATTGGAGTCACCTAGATCGATAGTCACCTAGACTAGATATCCGTGTCCTTCAATTTCTAGCAAAACCGATTCGATAAATTGCAGCGAAATAGGGTCAAGACCACACATTCTACATTTACATCCAGGAACTAATCAAACGATTATGCGACATGCCGCTCGATCGTTTGAACGTTTTTGTTGGTGCCGTGCTCATGCGTTTTCGTGCTGCTCACCATGAGGATGCCATCGCGAGACATCGACTTGGTGAGCACGGCCCATACCTGCTCCAGCTGGACTTATGTTTCTTTTTAATAAGATGACCGTATGCATCGTTTTGATGCAGAGGCCGGGGAATCCCCTTTTCAAAAACAAAAAGACCTACTCCGGCTGCAGGTTCGTGAGCCGCCTCATCTGCAGGACGCCGTTGCCGTCGCCGTCGGGCACCCAGGCATTTAGCTCGGCGTAACAGCTGATCGTGTAGAAGGTGCCTTTGTGGAAGATGACGTCCATGTACTTGTGTGGCATGCCCGTCGGAGGGCGCAGCGTCGCCCACGACGTGGCGCTGGGAGCAAGGTAGGACAGGCCGCGGCCGTTGCTGTGGAGCAGCATCACGGTGTAGGTGCCCAGCCGGCGGCCGGGAGCCAGCGCCGCCTTGCGGAACATGTGCCTCCAGAAGCGGGAGTTCCCGCCCGTGGGCACCGGCCGCTGCTTGCCGGGGAGGAAGTCGGTGAAGGCAGGCAGCGGGAAGATCCGGCCAGTGAAGGGGTCGAGCAGGGACATGGCCCAGGTGTCGTCGTCCACGGTGACGGCCCAGCCATAGGCGCTCCCGATGACCCGCGAGCGCGCCACCTCGTCGTCCACGACCGTCTCCATGGGGCATCGGCATCGTCTGCCTCGGCTGTCGTAGTATCTGTCGATGTGATAGGGGCTGACCTTCACGACGGGGCTGTCCCAGTTGTACCTGTAACCGTGTCTCTGTAAGCGCATGTGGTGCGGGCGGCCGGGCCGACGTCCCAGCAGGCGGAGGCGCGTGGTCCTGAGCGCGCGCCGCCAGGGCCTGCTGACGGCGGAGCAGAGGACGTTGTAAAAGAAGTCTTACAATTTCCTTATGGAAAAATGGCTAACCTTGCTAAAAAGGAAACTATAGCATTAGGTCCTCCAGCCACGTGTGCCAGGCATGACATCACCTTACTGGGTCATATAAGACCAACATTATAACTCTTAGAAATATGTTTCAACCATCATATCCGACCGAGATTCGGATCAGATTGGAGTCGGGATACCTCGGACTCATGATGCCTGAGAAGAAAGGTGCAACACAAATTGTCGAGACGACATTGTAAGATTTTTGGGAATTGAACTATGCAAGCGAGTTTCAAAACAAGAGTCCATCATTAAATGAAGGAGAGGTGAGGAGGTGGCTAATTGACTCAGCGACAATTCATTGAGATTTACAAAAGATGGATTTCCACACTTATGTGAACAAAGGGATAACATTTGTCGGACCAAATGATATAATGATGTATGCTAGAGGAAAAATATACACAATTAAACATTGGCTGAAAAGTGCACCCGAAATATGGGCTTAGGTAGTACGATCAATGTTAGAATAGTGATTCGATAATCAATGGCCTAAGGATGTAATGTTGACCATTAACTCCAAGGCAATAGGGTTGATAGAAGGGCAGAGCCAAACAGCACCGTTCACCTGTTGGTATCCCGGTTAGAAATAACACAAGAAAGAATGGTGATGGTGAGAGGTATCACTATACCAAGAATTCTTAAGAGGTGGAGCAATTCTCACAACATCCTTGACATAAAAGGAGGTAATACTTCAAGGTAGAACGTAATACAAGCTCAATAGCAAGTTGCATCTACAACATGAACAAGTTTATGATGAAAGAAAGATAAGGATGTTGTCACTGGTAACTCAAATTACCAAGGGACGAGGATGGTACTTACCATCATGAATTTGGTTGATATCCTGGAAGGAGTCAAAATGTTGACGATGATCACGACACATTTGTCGAGAGAGTTCAGGAAGATGTAATCAATCAGCGATGGCATCAAGTCAAGGGAATGATGAAGCGCAAGTTTATTGAAACCACTAGTACAATACAAACTTGAATCAAAGATTGTTGTTCAAGACGAAATGATATGCTGAGGAAGATCGCCGTAAGCTTAGCTCATCGTCGAAAGTTGTGCTCCGGGAATAAGGACCAGGTAGCACGGTTAAAATTTAGCACGATAACGATATAGCCAAACAGGCTAGGAATGGCGTGATCGGGTACAAACTTGTACTTCAAGAAGATTACTAAGAGTTGTTGAACCGTAGCGCGAACTTGGTTCAGTTATCGGTGTCTTTGAGTGTTTAATGACTCAAAGCCCAGGAAAAATTGTAATAAGTGAGAATGTAGTACTTGATGAAGAACTCATAAGAAGTTATGAAGTTCCATGATATTCCCGAGATACCATAGTGTAATACTCGACGGTAGAGCAGAGTAGAGGGTGGACACGTGAAATGATCTGCAGAAAACAAGTACTTCATCTTGTCTGAGAAATGGAATCAAAGGAGAACAATCATGGTCGGAACCACGAGTGCAAAGGATCAATTCACAGATACAAGATGATATTATATCAAGTAATTAGTTATTATTAAAAGAAGCTTCTGTGATAGGATCTATATCGTGTCCATGGGCATGAACACAAAGTTCAAGGTCGACTCCCACTTCTTCAAGGTATAACCTTCCATTCACTTCTCGTGTTTCAAAAATGGCATTAGTTGTTGAAAGTTTTACCTGGTGCAGTACCAGATAAGTATGGCCCGTGAAATCTTACGGGTTCAATCAGATTAGGGAAGGAATTGGTTCAACCCATCGGGGCATCTTAGGAACATATACCACAAACTTAAGGAGTAAATAGCACAAGCTCGGAAGTAGAGCACGGTTGACAAAGCAAGGATACAATTTTACCAAAGGCATTATATACCCATGGAAAGGCTCAAGATGTCATTGAATATGAAGGACGGTGTCAGATGAAATCCAACAAAGGATATGGCGGTCTATAGCGGAGCTAATGTGAGCATCGGCACACAACCAGTTGAAGAAAGAATGCAAAGGCATCGGATTATAGAGCATCTAAATAATTCAATGCTTAGATATCAAAGGAATTATGATTTCCAAAACGAAGGATCATAAGCATATGCTCTGATCAAGGGTGGACAAGTTGAATAGACCTAAGGGTACAGTCGACGACAAATAGATTGGTCGAGAACCAGCTCATGTTCCAAAAGGACATCTGAGCCGGGAAGATAATTTGCAGGGATCAACTAATGATTGCGAGCATTCGCAACATATTGTATCAACGGACTCAAAATGATAATGACAAAGGATGACAGTAAGATTACTAGACTTATGGTATTAATCATAATGCAAGCAAGCAAGAATTTCAAGAACAACTGGCGGTTGAGGATTTTTTTTTAAAGATCAATTAGTATTTCGAAGACTTTGGTGAACCACATGAACAACTGGGGAGAAACAAATCCTTCGTGTGTGTGAGGATTGATTAGTAGGTTTATTCAGGTGACAAGGAACTGTCAGGCAGTAGGCACAAGGATTTTCGAAACAACAACGAGTATTTTGAGGTATCTCATAATAACAAGAGCAACTCGGGACTAAGGTAAGAATGGCAACTGCATGTAGTTATCTATAGGGGTTGACGGTGGAAGGGAATTGCAAACGCAATGAGCACAAGTTCTCGGGATAACTTCGGAGAGTATCTTCTGAATCCTCTGGTGCAATAGACGATCATCTGTAATAAGGGGCTCTCCGGAAGGAAGTAATTACGAGAACCTAGAGTTAGAGTTAGCAAAGTCTTTTAACCCGAATAGAAGAGAGATCACAGTCCCAGAGTAAGGATCGAGGAGTAAAAGATTCGAATACCACCCAAATGGCGACATGGGCCCGTAAGCCACACAACCATGTTAGTAAAAGTTTTGCAATGTCTAGACTCGACTTCGGCCAAGGAGTGTGGAAGGGGGATTCCTACAGGCAGACGGCTCTAATACCAACTTGTGACGCCCCCGATTCAATCGTACACTAATCATACACGCAAACGTGTACGATCAAGATCAGGGACTCACGGGAAGATATCACAACACAACTCTAAAAATAAAATAAGTCATACAAGCATCAGATTACAAGCTAGGGGCCTCGAGGGCTCGAATACAAGAGTTCAATCAGAGACGAGTCAGTGGAAGCAACAATATCTGAGTACAGACATAAGTTAAACAAGTTTGCCTTAAGAAGGCTAGCACAAACTGGGATACAGATCGAAAGAGGCGCAGGCCTCCTGCCTGGGATCCTCCTAAACTACTCCTGGTCGTCGTCAGCGGGCTGCACGTAGTAGTAGGCATCTCCGATGTAGTAGGAGTCGTCGTCAACGGTGGCGTCTGGATCCTGGGCTCCTACATCTGGTTGCGACAACCAGGTAGACGAGATAGGGGGAAAAGAAGGAGAAAGCAACCGTGAGTACTCATCCAAAGTACTCGCAAGCAAGGACCTACACTACATATGTATGCATTGGTGTCAAATGGAATAAGGCTATCATATGTGGACTGAACTGCAGAATGGCGGAATAAGAGGGGGATAGCTAGTCTTATCGAAGACTACGCTTCTGGCAGCCTCCGTCTTGCAGCATGTAGAAGGGAGTAGACTGAAGTCCTCCAAGTAGCATCGCATAGCATAATCCTACCCGCCGATCCTCTCCTCGTCGCCCTGTTAGAGAGCGACCACCGGTTTGTATCTGGCACTTGGAAGGGTGTATTTTATTAAGTATCCGGTTCTAGTTGTCATAAGGTCAAGGTACAACTCCAAGTCGTCCTGTTACCGAAGATCACGGCTATTCGAATAGATTAACTTCCCTGCAGGGATGCACCACATTTCCCAACACGCTCGATCCTCTTTGTCCGGACACACTTTCCTGGGTCATGCCCGGCCTCGAAAGATCAACACGTCGCAGCCCTACCTAGGCACAACAGAGAGGTCAGCACGCCGGTCTAAATCCTATGGCGCAGGGGTCTGGGCCCATCGCCCTTTGCACACCTGCACGTTGCGAACGCGGCCGGAAGCAGAGCTAGCCCCCTTAATACAAGAGCAGGCTTGCGGTCCAATCCGGCGCGCGCCGCTCAGTCGCTGACGTCAAGAAGGCTTCGGCTGATACCACGACGTCGAGTGCCCATAACTGTTCCCGCGTAGTTGGTTAGTGCGTATAGGCCAGTAGTCAGACACAGATCAAATAACAAGATCTCGTTAAGCGTGTTATTTTGAAATAACCACGGACGCCGACCAGGGCCAGGCCCACCTCTCTCCTAGGTGGTCTCAACCTGCCCTGTCACTCCGCCACAAAGTAACAGTCGGGGGCCTTCGGGAACTCAGGCCCACCTCTACCGGGATGGATCCACCTGCCCCTTCAGCCCCCAACATCGGAATCGCTCGCAGGTACTCCTACGAGCCGACCCGACTTTAGTCACCACCTGTATAGCATGTATATATGTGTAAGTATATACCCGTGATCACTTCCCGAGTGATCACGGCCTGATAGTATAGCATGGCAGACGGACAAGAATGTAGGGCCACTGATGATAAACTAGCATCCTATACTAAGCATTAGGATTGCAGGTAAAGGTAACAACAGTAGTAGCAAGGACAGGCTATGCATCAGGATAGGATTAATAGAAGCAGTAACATGCTACACTACTCTAATGCAAGCAGTATAGAGAAGAGTAGGCGATATCTGGTGATCAAGGGGGGGCTTGCTTGGTTGCTCTGGCAAGAGAGAGGGGTCGTCAACACCGTAGTCATATTGGGTAGCAGCGGCATCGGTCTCAGTGTCTAGCGAGAGAAGAGGGGGAAGAAATAATAAATATTAAGCAAACATATGCGTGACGATGCATGACATGTCAAGTAGCGGTGCTAGGGGTTCCCTAACGCGGTATGAGGTGGTACCGGTGAAGGGGGGAAACATCTGGGAAGATATCCCCGGTGTTTCGCGTTTTCGGACAGATGAACCGGAGGGGGAAAGTTGCGTGTTCGCTATGCTAGGGATGCGTGGCGGACGAACGGGCTGCGTATTCGGGTTCGTTTCGTCATTCTGAGCAACTTTCATGTACAAAGTATTTTCATCCGGGTTACAGATTATTTTATATTAATTTTCAAAGTTTTAAACATTTTTTGTATTTAAATTTAATTCGGAAATCAAATGTGAAATTGCTAGGTGCACCCGGTGCACTGCACCCAGCTGTGCACACATGGGCTGACCAGTGGGTCCACTCAACAACAGTTGACCAGACTGCTTTGACTAGTCAACAGGGTAATCGGTCCCACATGTAATAGACACAAATGCTAATTGAAATTAACTAAACTAGTAAAAAAACAACTAAGCTGGGGGCCACTAGTCATAGGGCATCTACTACTGTACAACTAAAACAACAGGGCTAATCCCAAAAGAACAGGGCCGGCCCCTTCATGCCGTGGCTCAAGGTCGTGACTGGGACACACACGCGCGGCCGCTCACAGCGAGCGCCGGCGGCCAGTGTCCAGCTCACGCAGGGCCGGCCAAAGAAGCTAGTAGGCGCAGGAGTAGAGCGTCGGTGAGCGCGCGGGGGTGGGGGTAGCGCCGGAGGCCGCGGCTGTTGCTGCAGACGGTAGTCGCGGGCGACGGCGGTGGTTGTGGCGAGGTTAGGGCGGAGCGGAGCAGGGGAAAATGGTGCGGGGCGGCTGCCGGCGGCAGCAGAAGCGGGCGGGCGCGTGGCTAAGGGCGCGGCGCCGGAGCTCGGGCGAGCCGCGGGTAGCGGCGGCGTAGCGCGACAATAACCGGGGGCGATAGTAAGGCAAAGTAGCAGCGGCAAGGAGCGACGGTTTAGCAACGGCTGCCGTGGCAAGGGAGCAGGAGCACAGCTAGCAGATACGGCTCTAAGCAGCAACATTGCCATAACACAAGCAACAACAGTAGCAGCGCGGCACACACGTATGTGTACGCGTGCGCGGGAGCTCGGGCACGATGGTGAAGGCAGCCTACGGCGTCCAAAACGAAAGGGGGAAGGGGGATCCGAGGAAGAAGCTCACTGTGAGTTCATCGGCGTGCTCGGGGAGGGTTGGGATGGACCAGAGCGACGGCATCGACTGCGAGTTGGTGGTGGCCAGTTGAAGAAGACGGCGATGGCGTCGGCTACGCAGCTCCTCGGCTCAAGATGGTCCCCTAAACGGATGAAGCCGAGCGCGGAGATCCTCCAGGACGTGTTCCCGAGAGACGACGACTACGGTGTCCGCGGCAAGAGGACGAGGCAGTGGTGACAGCGGAGCAAATCGAGCTCGAAATCAAGCGGAAGAGGAGGGGGGCGATGGGGGATCCTGGGGGGAATGGACGAGAGCGGTCTAGGGTTTCGCGGGGGCGTGCTTATAGGACCAGAAGGGCGACGTGGAGGCCATCCATGGCCAGGACGCCATGGATGTCTGTCACGCCTCTGTTCTGTGAACAAAGGAAAGGGGAGACGTGAGTAGGTGGGCCGGCCTGCCTGGCAGGGGCCAGCTGAGCCATGGCCCAGCAGGGGAGGGGGGTTTTCTTTCTCTTGTTTTAGTTTAGTTACTGTTTTTCTATTTTCTATTTTCTTTTATTTCTTCTTTTCTATTTTCTCTTTGTTTCCTATTATTTTAGTTTTAGTAAAATATACACGTAGCATCTAAATTAGTATTTCAACTTAGTCCATAGTCACAAAAAGTATAGTCCTCAAATAAATTAGTTTGACATTTTATTAATTAGAAAAGGTATTTAAATAATTGTTTTTATTGTTGTTTTATTCATCTTATAATACTTAAACATTTTATAAATGTGTGGTTTCTCCACCATAATTACCTATCAATATTTAGTTCACCCCGAACATTTTAGTTTTAACGTTTGAAAACTTTTATTGTTTGCCATTGTTTTAAATTTGAAATTCGGACTAGGTTTCGAACTAACACGAGTTTATCGACACTAACCGAGGTGATGTGGCATCATTAGCGGGGGTCAGTATAGATTAATTATCTGGTCGTCACAATTCTCCTCCACTACAAGAAATCTCGTCCCGAGATTTAAGAGGTAGAGAAGGGGGGGGGGCAAAGTCTAGTTACGAAATTCTAACAGACCTTCTCGATATTGGTTGCTCTTCTCGAAGAGGTCGATCCATTACATTGACGCCTTCATTTCTCCGCTTCAGGTCATCATGGTGAAGTCGTCCTTTTCTTCAGGAACTCCAACGTACTTACGAATAGGTAAGGGGCAGCACGGCTACGACAGAATGTTTAGGAGGGAAACAATCTGGGTTAACCCATGAATGAGCATAAGATTATCTCTCGAGTTGAACATATAAAATACATCAAGAGTAAGGTACGAAGGCACAATAAGAGGTTCCAAGCGGATAGATAGTTGCTCAAAGTCTGAACCAGAGTGAGAAAGGGGTTCAGAGCAGCGAGAGTAAGTATTGCGTCTGATACAAGAATAGAGCACTAGGAAGGTGGCACGTGAACTAAATACGAAGCCAAGTGTGAGGAATAACCATTAGAAATAGGGTTGAATAGGAGAGTCAGGTTTCGATCATGTGGAACTGTGGGTTATGGGCCCACCATGTGGGTTAAAAGTAGGAGCGGTGACATCTTGCATGGTCATGATAGCAAGACATGTCAGAGGGTAGCATGTCAGTTATGTAGGCAACAACGTCGGTACCAAGGGCGAGGGACGAAGAGAATCATTTTCCTGCTCGTTGAACGAGGCGGACCAATAGGCAAAGTTGTCGTCCATCGATGGCTATCGGAATGTCATCAACAATAGTAACAGGGTCTTGTTGATAGAATTGTACACCGAGGTGCTTACGTAAGCAGGAGAATATTACTAGATAGCTCATATAGCTCACAAGAAAGGTTAAACCAAACAATGGAAAGAAAAATATGATTATTAGATTAAAGAGAACAATGGAAAGGAAAATGTGTTTAAACACATATTTCAAGGGTATATCCTTCCCAAGGTTAAGCAGAGCATGATATCCATGACATGATATAATGTAGAAAACTCTTTAGGTAAGGGGAGAGAAATTTCATGTCATTACCAATACAACGGTGTTTGGATAATTGAGCAAGAAACATTTAGCATTGGGCTTCAAATGTTCTTGTTGAAAAATCGGTGTACCACAGACATGCTTCGAGATAGCATTGACATGGTCTTCAAGAAAATGTCGGACTTTGGATACACGAAGGATTCATCAGGAATAACTTGTAGAAGAAGTCTTACAATTTCCTCATGGAAGAATGACTAACCTTGCTAAAAAGGAAACTATAACATTAGGTCCTCCAGCCACGTGTGCCAGGCATGACATCACCTTACTGGGTCATATAAGACCAACATTATAACTCTTGGAAATATGTTTCAACCATCATATCCGACCAAGATTTGGATCAGATTGGAGTCGGGATACCTCGGACTCATGATGCCTGAGAAGAAAGGTGCAACACAAATTGTTGAGACGACATTGTAAGATTTTCGGGAATTGAACTATGGAAGCGAGTTCCAAAACAAGAGTCCATCATTAAATGAAGGAGAGGTGAGGAGGTGGCTAATTTACTCAGCGACAATTCATTGAGATTTACAAAAGATGGATTTTCACACTTATGTGAACAAGGGGATAACATTTGTCGGACCAAATGATATAATGATGTATGCTAGAGGAAAAACATACACAATTAAACATTGGCTGAAAAGTGCACCTGAAATATGGGCTTAGGTAGTACGATCAATGTTAGAATGGTGATTCGATAATCAATGGCCTAAGGATGTAATGTTGACCATTAACTCCAAGGCAATAGTGTTGATAGAAGGGCAGAGCCAAACAGCACCGTTCACCTGTTGGTATCCCGGTTAGAAATAACACAAGAAAGAATGGTGATGGTGAGAGGTATCACTATACCAAGAATTCTTAAGAGGTGGAGCAATTCTCACAACATCCTTGACATAAAAGGTGGTAATACTTCAAGGTAGAACGTAATACAAGCTCAATAGCAAGTTGCATCTACAACATGAACAAGTTTATGATGAAAGAAAGATAAGGATGTTGTCAATGGTAACTCAAATTACCAAGGGACGAGGATGGTACTTACCATCATGAATTTGGTTGATATCCTAGAAGGAGTCAAAATGTTGACGATGATCACGACACATTCGTCGAGAGAGTTCATGAAGATGTAATAATCAGCGATGGCATCAAGTCAAGGGAATGATGAAGCGCAAGTTTATTGAAACCACTAGTACAATACAAACTTGAATCAAAGATTGTTCTTCAAGGCAAAATGATATGCCAAGGAAGATCGCCGTAAGCTTAGCTCATCGTCAAAAGTTGTGCTCCGGGAATAACGACTAGGTAGCACGGTTAAAATTTAGCACGATAATGATATAGCCAAACAGGCTAGGAATGGCGTGATCGGGTACAAACTTGTACTTAAAGAAGATTACTAAGAGTTGTTGAACCGTAGCGCGGACTTGGTTCAGTTATCGGTGTCTTTGAGTGTTTAATGACTCAGAGCCCAGGAAAAATTGTAATAAGTGAGAATGTAGTACTTGATGAAGAACTCATAAGAAGTTATGAAGTTCCATGATATTCCCGAGATACCATAGTGTAATACTCGACGGTAGAGCAGAGTAGAGGGTGGACACGTGAAATGATCTGCAGAAGACAAGTACTTCATCTTGTCTGAGAAATGGAATCAAAGGAGAACAATCATGGTTGGAACCACGAGGGAAAAGGATCAATTCACAGATACCAGATGATATTATATCAAGTAATTAGTTATTATTACAAGAAGCTTCTGTGATAGGATCTACATCGTGTCCATGGGCATGAACACAAAGTTCAAGGTCGACCCCCACTTCTTCAAGGTATAACCTTCCATTCACTTCTCGTGTTTCAAAAATGGCATTAGTCGTTCAAAGTTTTACCTGGTGCAGTACCAGATAAGTATGGCCCGTGAAATCTTACGGGTTCAATCAGATTAGGGAAGGCATTGGTTCAACCCATCGGGGCATCTTAGGAACATATACCACAAACTTCAGGAGTAAATAGCACAAGCTCGGAAGTAGAGCACGGTTGACAAAGCAAGGATACAATTTTACCAAAGGCATTATATACCCATGGAAAGGCTCAAAATGTCATTGAATATGAAGGGCAGTGTCAGATGAAATCCAACAAAGGATCTGGCGGTCTATAGCAGAGCTAATGTGAGCATCGGCACACAACCAGTTGAAGAAAGAATGCAAAGGCATCGGATTATAGAGCATCTGAATAATTCAATGCTTAGATATCAAAGGAATTATGATTTCCAAAATGAAGGATCATAAGCATACGCTCTGATCAAGGGTGGACAAGTTGAATAGACCTAAGGGTACAATCGACGACAAATAGATTGGTCGAGAACCAGCTCATGTTCCAAAAGGACATCTGAGCCGGGAAGATAATTTATATGGATCAACTAATGATTGCGAGCATTCGCAACATATTGTATCAACGGACTCAAAATGATAATGACAAAGGATGACAGTAAGATTACTAGACTTATGGTATTAATCATAATGCAAGCAAGCAAGAATTTCAAGAACAACTGGCGGTTGAGGATTTTTTTGAAGATCAATTAGTATTTAGAAGACTTTGGTGAACCACATGAACAACTGGGGAGAAACAAATCCTTGGTGTGTGTGAGGATTGATTAGTAGGTGTATTCAGGTGACAAGGAACTGTCAGGCAGTAGGCACAAGGATTTTTGAAACAACAATGAGTATTTTGAGGTATCTCGTAATAACAAGAGCAACTCGGGACTAAGGTAAGAATGGCAACTGCATGTAGTTATCTATAGGGGTTGACGGTGGAAGGGAATTGCAAACGCAATGAGCACAAGTTCTCGGGATAACTTCGGAGAGTATCTTCTGAATCCTCTGGCGCAGTAGACGATCATCTGTAATAAGGGGCTCTCCGGAAGGAAGTAATTACGAGAACCTAGAGTTAGAGTTAGCAAAATCTTTTAACCCGAATAGAAGAGAGATCACAGTCCCAGAGTAAGGATCGAGGAGTAAAAGATTCAAATACCACCCAAATGGCGACATGGGCCCGTAAGCCACACAACCATGTTAGTAAAAGTTTTGCAATGTCTAGACTCGACTTCGGCCAAGGAGTGTGGAAGGGGGATTCCTACAGGCAGTCGGCTCTAATACCAACTTGTGACGCCCCCGATTCAATCGTACACTAATCATACACGCAAACGTGTACGATCAAGATCAGGGACTCACGGGAAGATATCACAACACAACTCTAAAAATAAAATAAGTCATACAAGCATCATATTACAAGCTAGGGGCCTCGAGGGCTCAAATACAAGAGTTCGATCAGAGACGAGTCAGCGGAAGCAACAATATCTGAGTACAGACATAAGTTAAACAAGTTTGCCTTAAGAAGGCTAGCACAAACTGGGATACAGATCGAAAGAGGCGCAGGCCTCCTGCCTGGGATCCTCCTAAACTACTCCTGGTCGTCGTCAGCGGGCTGCACGTAGTAGTAGGCACCTCCGGTGTAGTAGGAGTCGTCGTCAACGATGGCGTCTGGATCCTGGGCTCCCACATCTGGTTGCGACAACCAGGTAGACGAGATAGGGGGAAAAGAAAGAGAAAGCAACCGTGAGTACTCATCCAAAGTACTCGCAAGCAAGGACATACACTACATATGTATGCATTGGTGTCAAATGGAATAAGGCTATCATATGTGGACTGAACTGCAGAATGCCGGAATAACAGGGGGATAGCTAGTCTTATCGAAGACTACGCTTCTGGCAGCCTTCGTCTTGCAGCATGTAGAAGGGAGTAGATTGAAGTCCTCCAAGTAGCATCACATAGCATAATCCTGCCCGGCGATCCTCTCCTCGTCGCCCTGTTAGAGAGCGACCACCGGGTTGTATCTGGCACTTGGAAGGATGTATTTTATTAAGTATCCGGTTCTAGTTTTCATAAGGTCAAGGTACAACTCCAAGTCGTCCTATTATCGAAGATCATGGCTATTCGAATAGATTAACTTCCCTGCAGGGGTGCACCACATTTCCCAACACGCTCGACCCCCTTTGTCCGGACACACTTTCCTGGGTCATGCCCGGCCTCGGAAGATCAACACGTCGCAGCCCTACCTAGGCACAACAGAGAGGTCAGCACGCCGGTCTAAATCCTATGGCGCAGGGGTCTGGGCCCATCGCCCTTTGCACACATGCATGTTGCGAACGCGGCCGGAAGTAGAACTAGCCCCCTTAATACAAGAGCAGGCTTGCGGTCCAATCCGGCGCGCGCCGCTCAGTCGCTAACGTCAAGAAGGCTTCAGCTGATACTACGACGTCGAGTGCCCATAACTGTTCCCGCGTAGTTGGTTAGTGCGTATAGGCCAGTAGCCAGACTCGGATCAAATACCAAGATCTCGTTAAGCGTGTTATTTTGAAATAACCACGGACGCCGACCAGGGCCAGGCCCACCTCTCTCCTAGGTGGTCTCAACCTGCCCTGTCACTCCGCCACAAAGTAACAGTCGGGGGCCTTCGGGAACTCAGGCCCACCTCTACCGGGATGGAGCCACCTGCCCCTTCAGCCCCCAACATCGGAATCACTCGCAGGTACTCCTACGAGCCGACCTGACTTTAGTCACCACCTGTATAGCACGTATATATGTATAAGTATATACCCGTGATCACTTCCTGATCACGGCCCGATAGTATAGCATGGCAGACAGACAAGAATGTAGGGCCACTGATGATAAACTAGCATCCTATACTAAGCATTAGGATTGCAGGTAAAGGTAACAACAGTAGTAGCAAGGACAGGTTATGCATCAGGATAGGATTAACGAAAGCAGTAACATGCTACACTACTCTAATGCAAGCAGTATAGAGAAGAGTAGGCGATATTTGGTGATCAAGGGGGGGCTTGCCTGGTTGCTCTGGGAAGAGAGAGGGGTCGTCAACACCGTTGTCGTACTGGGTAGCAGCGGCATCGGTCTCAGTGTCTAGCGAGAGAAGAGGGGGAAGAAACAATAAATATTAAGCAAACATATGCATGACGATGCATGACATGTCAAGTAGCGGTGCTAGGGGTGCCCTAACGCGGTGTGAGGTGGTACCGGTGAAGGGGGGAAACATCCGGGAAGATATCCCCGGTGTTTCGCGTTTTCGGACAGATGAACCGGAGGGGGAAAGTTGCGTGTTCGCTATGCTAGGGATGCGTGGCAGATGAACGGGCTGCGTTTTCGGGTTCGTTTCGTCATTCTGAGCAACTTACATGTACAAAGTATTTTCATCCGGGTTACAGATTATTTTATATTAATTTTCAAAGTTTTAAACATTTTTTGTATTTAAATTTAATTCGGAAATCAAATGTGAAATTGCTAGGTGCACCCGGTGCACTGCACCCAGCTGTGCACACATGGGCTGACCAGTGGGTCCATTCAACAGCAGTTGACCAGACTGCTTTGACTAGTCTACAGGGTCATCGGTCCCACATGTAATAGACACAAGTGTTCATTGAAATTAACTAAACTAGTAAAAAACAACTAAACTGGGGGCCACTAGTCATAGGGCATCTACTACTCTACAACTAAAACAACAGGGCTAATCCCAAAAGAACAGGGCCGGCCCCATCATGCTGTGGCTCAAGGTCGTGGCTGGGACACACACGCGCGGCTGCTCACAGCGAGCGCCGGCGGCCAGTGTCCAGCTCACGCAGGGCCGGCCAAAGCAGCGAGTAGGCGCGGGAGTAGAGCGTCGGCGAGCACGCGGGGGTGGGGGTAGCGCCGGAGGCCACGGCGATGGCAGCAGGCGGTAGTCGCGGGCGACGGCGGTGGTTGTGGCGAGGTCAGGGCGGAGCGGAGCAGGGGCAAATGGTGCGGGGCTGTAGGATTGAAAGTATGTCTAGAGGGGGGGTGATTAGACTACTTGACCAAATAAAAATCTAGCCTTTTCCCAATTTTAGTTCTTGGCAGATTTTAGCTATCTTAGCACAAGTCAACCAATCTCCACACAATTCAAGCAAGCATGCAAAAGAGTATATGAGCAGCGGAAAGTAAAGCATGCAACTTGCAAGAATTTAAAGGGAAGGGTTTGGAGGATTCAAACGCAAATGGAGACACGGTTGTTTTTGTCGTGGTTCCGATAGGTGGTGCTATCGTACATCCACGTTGATGGAGACTTCAACCCACGGAGGGTAACGGTTGCGCAAGTCCACGAAGGGCTCCACCCACGAAGGGTCCACGAAGAAGCAACCTTGTCTATTCCATCACGGCCGTCGCCCACGAAGGACTTGCCTCACTAGTGGTAGATCTTCACGAAGTAGGCGATCTCCTTGCCCTTACAAACTCCTTGGTTCAACTCCACAATCTTGTCGGAGGCTCCCAAGTGACACCTAGCCAATCTAGGAGACACCACTCTCCAAGAAGTAACAAATGGTGTGTTGATGATGAACTCCTTGCTCTTGTGCTTCAAATGATAGTCTCCCAAACACTCAACTCTCTCTCACAGGATTTGGATTTGGTGGAAAGAAGATTTGAGTAGAAAGCAACTTGGGAAGGCTAGAGATCAAGATTCATATGGTTGGAATGGAATATCTTGACCTCAACACAAGTGTAGGTGGTTCTCTCTCATAAAATGTGTATTGGAAGTGTAGGTATGTTCTGATGGCTCTCTCCACGAATGAAGAGTGGGTGGAGGGGTATATATAGCCTCCACACAGAATCTAACCGTTACACACAATTTGCCAAACTCAGTGGGACCGAATGGTTAAACTCGGTCGGACCGATTCAGCAAACCTAGTGACCGTTAGGATTTTCGGTGGGACTGAGATGCAACTCGGTAGGACCGATATGGTTAGGGTTAGGGAATAACGTAATCTTGGTGTGACCGATTACACAAACTCGGTGGGACCGATTTTGGTAATAAGCTAACCAGAGAGTTGGTCAGATAAACTCGGTGGGACCGATTCTCTCATCTCGGTGAGACCGAAATGTTACAAAAGGGAAACAGAGAGTTTACATTGCAATCTCGGTGGGACCAATCGCTCATCTCTGTAAGACCGAAACGTTACGAAGGGAAACAGAGAGATTACAATCCCATCTCGGTGAGACCGAGATCCCTATCGGTGAGACCGATTTGCCTAGGGTTTGTGGCAGTGGCTATGGCATTTGAAACTCGGTGGCGCCGGATAGAAAGAATCGGTGGGGCCGAGTTTGACTTTTGGTTTAGGTCATATGTGGATGTGGGAAGGTAGTTGAGGATTTTGGAGCATATCACTAAGCACTTTGAGCAAGCAAGCCATTAAGCAACACCTCATCCCTCCTTGATAGTATTGGCTTTTCCTATAGACTCAATGTGATCTTGGATCACTAAAATATAAAATGTAGAGTCTTGATCTTGAAGCTTGAGCCAAACTTTTTGTCCTTAGAATTTTGAGGGATCCACTTTCCTCATACATGCCATGCCATTCATTGAGCTTTTCCTGAAATATTAATCTTGGAATAATGTTAGCTCAATGAGCTATATGTTGTTAGGAATTACCAAAACCACCCAGGGATAGTTGCACTTTCAATCTCCCCCTTTTTGGTAATTGATGACAACATATAGATCAAAGCTTCGACAAATGATAATAAGAGCGAAAGATATTGTCGCTTTGAGAAGTATGTGAAAAGCAAGAGCTCCCCCTAAATTTGTGCATATCTTAAGATTTGCTTTGGACTGCAAATGCACAATGAGTTAGGATCATGGGTTACTCTTCCATGTCACATAGATCTTGGTGGAGCGCTCAAAATGATAAGAATTAAATACATGCACTCATCACCAAGCAAAGTGAATGATCATATAAGGATAAGTAAGATAATATCATCTAACAAGCATAAGTGTAGCTTATGATCAACCACATGATCATCAATGTATCACAGATAAATGCATAGTATCTCAAGCAATCAAAAGACAAACAAAGTTCAACCACCAAAGCAAGAGAGAATAAAAAGCAACACTCTCTCTCAAAGCCTATGATCTATACATTTTTCTCCCCATTTGGCAACAAGTTACCAAAAAGTTCATAGAAAATGCATAGCACTAGAACGTCTCTCAGGCTTGGTCTTCAGGTGGTGGTGTCCGGAGAACGCCAAGGACGAAGGCTTCAGTTGAAGTAGATGGAGCTGATGGAGTTGGTGATGGAGCTAGTTGCGCTGGAGCTGTAGCTGGTGCAGATGAAGTGACTCTAGTGTCTGGAACAGGCACTGCAGCAGACCTCTGAGCTCTAGGCACTCTGGCAAATTCATCAGTGGTTGTCTTGCCCTTCCTCTCCTGCATGTCATCATGTAGCTGCTCCACAACTGACTGAATCTTAGTTACTTTGACATCTAAATCATAGAATTTTTGCTCCACGATTCTTTCCAGGCTCTCCTGGTTTTGAGTTAGGGTGGCCAACCTCTTCTCAATCCTCAGAGTTGATGCTATCAAATAACCAAGCTGGTCCTGCTTGCTTTTCAAAAAGTACTCAGATGCCTCCTCTTGAGTTGGCATCTTGGCAGCCTTCTCTTTCTTTGCTTTCTTTTTCTTCTCTTGAGCTTGTATTGATGATGGTTCATTCTCATTCATCACAACTTGATTGTCCTCAAAGTCAGGATAGATAGGCAAGTGTTCCTTATCCAACAGGTATGTGCCTGTGCCCATATTTGAGTTTATCAACTCCTGGATCTGTGGGGCATATCCACAACTTCTTTTCTGGTCAGCTGCAATCCTCTTGATAGTCTCAACTATAAGGCTCATGACCTTGAACTTCTGTGGCACATCAAATATATGTAGCAAGTTAATTGCATGGCCTGATCATTCTGTGATCACCAGACTTGGGCAAGAGAGTGTGCCTAAGGATCCAATTGATTGTAGGCAGCCCTGACAGCAAGTGTTTTACTGACCCAAACTGGTGAGTCTCAAGATCATCTTCATGAATCTCCTTGTACATGTTTGCCATAGAGTTGTGATCCATCTTCTTCTTGGCATAGACATCCAAGTGAAAGTGCGTTATATCGACTAGAGGGGGGTGAATAGGCGATTTTTATGAAAGTCTTCAAAACGTGGAAGTTTCGAAGACAAACGATAGAAATAAACCTATTACCATGCAGCGAAAGGTAGACTACACTAGGCAAACCATAGTCAAGTATTCAATGGAGTGAGAGCACAATGACTAATAGCAGCAATGTAGTAAGGATCAGGTAGGAAGATATTATGAAGCCAAATAGAACACGCAGTCACTCAGTGAAGACAAAAGATAGTGCAAACATACAATGACTTCACAAGGAGTAACAGTAAGTAAAGGGAAGGGAAGGATGAAACCAGTGACTCGTTGAAGACAATGATTTGTTGGACCAGTTCCAGTTGCTGTGACAACTGTACGTCTGGTTAGGGTGGCTAGGTATTTAAACCTGAGGACACACAGTCCCGGACACCCAGTCCTGAACACGCAGCTCAGGACACCCAGTCCTCACCGTATTCCCCTTGAGCTAAGGTCACACAGACCTCCCCAATCACTCTAGTAAGTCTTCAAGGTAGACTCCCAAACCTTCACAGACTTCGTTCACCGGCGATCCACAATGTCTCTTGGATGCTCAGAACTCGGTGCCTAACCGGCTAGAGGATTCACAGTCCTCAAGTGTAATAAGTGTTCAGATCACACAGACAAGAAGACTTAAGTGATGCCTAATTCTCTCTGGCTCTGGGTGGTTAGGGCTTTATCCCCGCAAGGAATTCTCTCTCAAAGGCTTCGAGGTGGGTTGCTCTCAAAGGACAAAAGTCGTACTCTAACTCTGAGCAGCCAACCGTTTATGGTTGTAGGCGGTGGGCTATTTATAGCCACTAGGCAACGCGACCTGATATGTCCAAAATGACCCTGGATCATTAAGGAACTGACACGTGTTCCAACGGTCAGATTTCAAACTCACACGGCAACTTTACTTGGGCTACAAGCAAAGCTGACTTGTCCGACTCTGGACAAGTTTCGCTCTCATAGTCTTCACTCGAAGACATAGGTTTTGGTTAAGCATCACTTCAGTCATTCTGACTGGTTCACTTGGACCCCACTTAACAGTACGGTGGTTCCTATGACTCAACAAAGAAGAAACAGAACTACAAAAGATCTAAGTCTTCGAGCTCCATAGGCTTCATGCGATGTCTTCTCTTGTCATAGTCTTCAATGTGAGTATCTTCACATACCACCTTTGACATCAATGTCTTCATACATTTTTAGGGGTCATCTCTGGTAGGAAAACTGAATCAATGAGGGACTTCTACCTGTGTTATCCTGCAATTCTCACAAACACATTAGTCCCTCACCTAGGTTTGTCGTCAATACTCCAAAACCAACTAGGGGTGGCACTAGATGCACTTACAATCTCCCCCTTTTTGGTGATTGATGACAAACTAGTTGAAGTTTTCAACGGGGAATATAATATGTGAAATTGTAAAGGATAAGGAATTGTCTTCATAAGTTGCAAGGGCTCCCCCTGAAGATGTGCATATAAGTAATTTGCTTTTGGAATGCAAATGCACATGGCAGGTTGTACTTGTGGAGATCCTCTTCAACTTATGATGACAGTTCATTATGCATGTGAAGATATATGAAGATAATGACATGCATAATGGAAAATGGACGCCTGCAAAATGATCTAAGTGCGGAATTTATCATCGCACATGCGGAATTTATCATCGCATCACAAAGTGGCAAATAAGCAGCAGACGACCATTGAGTTTAAGTGTTACAACTCAAAGAACCAAATGTGTCAAAACGAGAGTTGTAAACACGAAGCAAAATATAAAGCACCCGCCCATATGGACCCGCTTGAAGACTATCAAACTCATATGCTTCTCCCCCTTTGTTAGTAAGGACCAAAAAGGTTTGAAGACATAGAGCATCTACTCGTTCCCATGAAGAGTAGGTGAAGCAGCAGGGTCGTCGGTGGTGTTCGGTGGTGCAGAAGAACTGGGAGCAGTGTCGAAGTGTGCTGAAGGAGGTGGCGGTGAAGTAGCATCGTCTTCATCCTCTATCACTCTGGCATTCACAGTTGCAGCAAAGGAGGAGAACTCAGAGTCTTCAAGAGATGGAGTTCGTCGTAGCACTGCCCTTTGAGGAGGTGTGGAGTCAAACTTGAAGCGTTCAGAGAAGCCATCCTCTTGAAGATCGTCTTCAGAGCACATCAGCGTCAGCCCTTTCCATGTGCGTCGAGAGGTTTCATGGGCAACGAAAGCATTCTTGGTGGCAAGATTGTGAATGCGGTTGACATCCACCAGGAGGCTTTGCATTTGGCGCTTCAGCCAGTCATGATGCCTATCCTGTTTCTGATGAAGAGCCACCAGAAGCTCTCGGTCATTAAGAACACGAGTGCGCTTCTTGGGTCGTTGGGCAGTTGTGCTGTCGGTGGCTTCAGTAAGGGCAGGATGTGGTGCACGTGTAGTGCCAGCCAAAGGATACACACGAGTGACTGCTTCAACTCCTTCAATGTTCTGAGAAAAACTTTGATGCTCTGCATTCTGAAGACTTAGAGGTTCCTTGGCAGGCTCAGGATAAATGGCTTCAATAGACATATCCACATCAGGCAGAAAGATTCGATGATTGCGAGCAGATGGCTGATATGAGATAGCGGAGTGAAGTTTGATCAGCCGCATTACCCATGGGGCGTAGAACTTCAAGCCAAAAAGATCAGAGCTTGATGCAGCAAGTTGGCGAATGAAGAAGTCCTGTGTATTGAAGCATTTGCCATGAAGAATATAGAAGAACAAAGTCTTCATTGCACCTTCCAGCTTGGCATGTGAAGAGTGTCCTTTGATGGGCCAGAGAGTTCGCCTTATGATGTGATAAATAGTCCTTGGCAGATACTCTAGGTCTTCAACAAAGAATTCTTTGGGATATGTAGCATCTTGGGGCAATGGCTTCATCATACTGAGCATCTGACTCATGTTAGGTTCAGGCTTCTGAAAGATGCTCTCCACAGCTTCACTGTGAAGTTGATAGCCAGATTCATAGAGATCGCCAGGAGTGGGTAGACCAGTGAGTTCAATGATGTCAAAGGCTTTGGCTTCGTGATGAACATTGCCTGTCATCCACTCCAGGACCCAAGTCTTCGGATCTCTGTTGTACCCACGGATGTGAAGTGTGGCATAGAATTGGGGCAGCAACTCTTTATTCCAGTGCTCTTGGTCGGTGACAAACGGCAGCAATCCAACCTCTTTGAAGCAATCCAGAGCTTCTTCCAGATAGGGCAGACCAGCTATTGCTTCAATGTCAAGACGCTTGTGTGGGAAGATGCGACCTTGATTGTATAGAATGCAGGAGTAATAGCTTTGCTGCGGATAGCTCCAGAACCGATCAGATGATATTCTTTCCCTTGAGTAGGGGTTCCTGAAGCTATTGAAGAATGTGTTGTCTGCTCTGAAGCCATTGACATTGAAGGATCCAGGTGCTGATGCGGGACCTGGAAACTCGGGCAATCTTGGGATTGGCTTCTGTACCTGAGGCCTGTGCTCAACATGATAGTCGAACTGAGGACCGGCAGCAGGCGTAGGAACAGAAGCAGTGGGATCAGTGGCTTCGCTGACTTCTGGTGCTTGGGTTGGTGAAGGCTCCACATTAGCTTCAGCCATGACAACGTCAGTGGCTTCATTGGTGTTGGTGGTGGCAGCCTCAAGATTTTCAACCTCCACTTGACGAGCTGGAGGGTCGGTCACAGTCACGTTCTCCTCGAGAACAGCTTCTTGGTGGGACAGGGGAGTAGCAGCTTTTGGGGCTTCTTCATCGGCTGATGCAGCCGGAATGTCTTCAGCAGCTTTAGCTTCAGACACAGAGACTGGAGGCCTTGGTCCTTTGCGAAGCCTACGCAACGCTGGCGACGCCTGTGGAGTTGGAGTTGGCTGGGCCTCAAAGTCTTCTTCCTCTTGTGGGCGATCAGCCCATGAAGCATCCTGAGCAATTGGCGTCAGAGGACGACCAATGCTGATGAGTTCGTTGTGTGTTAGCACAGGCGATGATACCTATTGGTGCTCGAGCTGAGGAAGAACTGCATCATCTTCAACATTGTCATGATGACCAATGTCTTCAGCAGCGATGGGATCAGCTGCTGGAAAGTCTTCAGCTTCATGAGCCTCTGTGAAAGTAGGCTCATGGACAGTCAGTTGACGTTCTTGCGGTTCAGCGTCAGGGTGAACCATGGAGATGGGTTCAACAATCAAGGGCTCTGTGGGAGCAGCTCGTTCCTTCTTGGTCTTCCTCTTCTTCTTGGAAGGGGCGGTAGCAGAGGCTTTAGGATGTTTCCTCTTCCAGGCTTCAGCCTCAGCAGTCCTCGTCTTCTTCAGCTCTGAAGCGGTTGACCGGGCCTTTGGCTTCGAGCCAGTCATGCTAGTTGGGAAGACAATGGGATCTGCTTCCTGCCTTGGTGCGTCGGGTTCGGCCATAGCAGGCTTCCTCTTATTCTTTGCAGCCATCCTGGGGTCGATGCCAGGACGCCCAAGGGCCTTACGTTTCTCAGCCTCATTGTAGGCTTGCACACACTTGTCAGCCAGGCTCTTCATGCGCTCACAAGAGCCTTAAGCTTCTTCATGCTTCTTGAGAAAAGCTTCTTTAAGCTCGTGCAGCATGAGCTTGAAGTTCTTGACCTCTTGTACGCTGAGCTTGGCCATGTGCTTCTTGAACTGAGCTTTCTCAAAGTTAATCTTCTGCTTCAGTTCGACGATGCGGTGAGCTAGAGCTAGCTCTGAAGCAATGGCGCCATGGAAGGCGACACCGAGGCCAATGGGTAGTTGCAGATCTTCGAAGCTGATGTTGGGCGTGTCAAACCACTCATTGATGAAGTCATGGATGATTGCCACGTCAAAGAGAGGCAAGTTGTTGAAGATTTCTGCTTCTTCTTTGCTCTTGATCAGTTGCTCAAGAGCGTCATCTACCAGATCTTCATCACTGGACAGATCAATGGCATCATTGCGCAGAATGGCAGCAGCAGTGAGTTCTTGGCCGGTGTGTGGCAAAGGCATCTTGACCTTCTGGGGCTTGGAGATGCGTGACAAATCTTCAGACTGCACACTGTCTTCAGGAGGTGCAGTGGCCAATGGCTTCGCCCGTGAGATCCTTCGCGCAGAGGAAGGCTTTGAAACTTTTGGCTGCTTCAGTTTCTTTGGCTTCGGCGCTACAGGCGCTTCATCTGATTCAGCGTCATCTGCAGGCTCATTCATGACAGTCCCTTGAACCACGATGTGAGTGATGAGACCTTCTAGGTTGTAGAAGGGCCCAACAAGATTGGGTTCAGCTTCTCGGGTGCCATCGTCACGGGAGCAAAGGGACCAGGGTTGAAGTCCAGTCCCAATGACTTCTTGTTCTCCTTGGCCGATGCCTTTGCGTGCTGGAAGTTGCGCTTGAAGAGATTGTCGTCACGACACCATAGCAGTGATGATGGGTCGGCATCTTCAGGCTGAGGTCCACGGACCATACATGGATAGAAACCCTGAGCAATAGCTTCAGCTTTGTTCTTAGGTGGAAGGCCTCGGAAGCGAATATCACCTCAAGGACTTTTGATAGCGCTCCTCTCAGCATATTCCTTGGTCACAAATCTGTATTTGTACCACTGTTCTGCCCAATATCTTCGAATCCACTGGATTTGGGTCTTGCACTGATTATAATCCTCTTTAGGATCTATTTTGTAAAGTTCTGAGAGGTCATCAGGCAGATCTCTTGATGTTTCGCCACGACGCTGTCTGCCTCCCTTCCTTGCAGCTTTCTCTGAAGCCATGAATTTTAAACTGAAAGGCTTCAATACGTTCAAAGGCTTCAAAGGCTTTCGCTTGCTGGACAAACAGGAACTGGCTTCGGGAGAATTTATGTGATGCTGTAAGAATTCACACGAAGAGCTGCTAAACGGAGTGGAAGAGGAGGCCGAGCAGTTCGATCGTCCGTGCCCTAACTTGGCGACGGAGGACACCTACGGCGACGGCGGAGAGGACGATGTCCGCGGTCGGCGTGAGGACGGCGTCGGAGAGGTTGCGGCAGCAAAGCGCTTCGTCGCCGGCGTCGTCGAGAGTTAGCGGTGGCGCTAGGGTTCGTGCAAGTGTGGAAGAAGAGATAATGACTGCGGTGAGGCGTGTATTTATAGGGACAGGGGCGGCTCAGTGTTATTACACAGGTTCCCCTAGCGATTCACATCTGAGGAACACGTGGCAATCATGCAGCATGTTGGAGGTTGTTCCACGTCCCACGCACGCCTGGATTGTTGGGTGGTCATTCCCACTTCTCCGGGTTTCGGGTGAAGGAATGAGCATTGAAAACGGACTTAATGTTTGTCTCTGTATCTTCTGCTGACAAGGATGCAGAGAAGACATTCGACAGTTTCAATAGAATGCATATGATTTGGAGATATAGAGTTTGAGATAGAAAGCATAGAGAGGTTAGGGTCCGATCACATTCACTTAGTTCAAAAGATTCAACAAGAAGACATAGCTATAAGTGAATGCTGTAGAGGACAGAACACTAGTATATATATATATATATAATCAACATAGTGAAGATAATCATGAAGACATGTTGAGATTGAAGCCAAACCAAATGTGAAGACATAGCAAATGTAACGCCATGAGTGAAACACTTCAAATAGAACATTTGGTGGTGGCGTTACCCACCGTATAGGAAGTATTAGACCCAGACACGGCACACAATTATCGTGGCGCTCCGAAGTCAAATTCCACATTTATGTATTCACACTTAGAATGTATGTCTTCATTGATTGAAGATATATTTTACTTCGTGTGTTGCACATCTAAGTCATCAATACACATAAGTGTTAGGATGTGTGCCTGATCACAGGACATTTGAGGATTTCAAGATATTTAGCTCACACCGTAACTTGCAAAATCTCTTCTCATCCAAGGGCTTGGTGAAGATATCTGCCAATTGCTCTTCAGTGTTGACGTGTATGATATCAATATCTTCCTTCACAACATGATCTCTGAGAAAGTGATGACGAATTTCAATGTGCTTTGTCTTCGAGTGCTGAATTGGGTTGTTGGCAATCTTGATGGCGCTTTCGTTGTCGCAGTAGAGTGGCACTTGCTTCAGATGAATGCCATAGTCCTTGAGTGTTTGCTTCATCCACAGAAGCTGAGCGCAGCAAGATCCAGCAGCAATGTATTCAGATTCAGCAGTGGAGAGAGATACACAGTTCTGCTTCTTTGAAGACCAACATACAAGTGATCGTCCCAGAAAATGACATGTGCCTGATGTAGACTTGCGATCCACTTTGTCACCAGCATAATCAGCATCCTAGAATCTAACCAGATCAAACTCTGAGCCCTTTGGATATCATAATCCTAGAGTTGGGGTGTGAGCCAAATATCGAAGAATTCGCTTCACAGCTAAGTGATGCGACTCCTTTGGTGCCGCTTGGAATCGAGCACACATGCAAACACTAAGCATAATATCTGGCCTAGATGCACATAGATAAAGTAAAGAACCAATCATGGAGCATTATACCTTTTGATCGAACTCTTTACCATTATCGTCGGGACCCAGATGATGTTTGGCTGGCATTGGCGTCGTGAAGCCTTTGCAGTCTTGCATACCGAACTTCCTCAGGCAATCTTTGAGATACTTCTCTTGAGATATGAAGATGATGTTGCGTTGCTATCGTATTTGAAGACCGAGGAAGAACTTCAGCTCTCCCATCATGGACATCTGATATTGCTCTTGCATCATATATCCAAACTCTTCACTGTACTTCTGATTGGTGCAGCCGAAGATGATGTCATCCACATATATTTGGCACACAAACAGTTCACCATCATATGTCTTCATGAAGAGAGTGGGGTCGAGAGAACCAAGTATGAAGCCTTTGCTCTTCAGGAAGTATTTGAGTGTGTCATACCAAGCCCGAGGGGCTTGTTTGAGGCCATACAGCGCCTTGTTGAGCTTGTATACCATGTCAGGATGTTTTGGATCTTCAAAGCGAGGCGGTTGTGCAACATACACTTCTTCTTCAATCTTGCCATTGAGAAAGGCGCTCTTCACATCCATTTGATATAGAAGTATGTTATGATGATTTGCATAGGCTAGCAGTATGCGTATGGCTTCCAGTCTAGCCACAGGAGCAAATGTTTCATCGAAGTCAATGCCTTCCACTTGAGTATATCCTTGAGCAACGAGACGAGCTTTGTTTCTTACAACTTGACCATGCTCATCTTGCTTGTTGCGGTATATCCATTTGGTGTCTATTATGTTGTGCTTCCAAGGATCAGGACGCTTAACCAGTTCCCATACATTATTCAGCTCAAACTGTTGAAGCTCTTCTTGCATAGCTTGAATCCATTCAGGTTCCATGAAGGCTTCTTCAACTTTCTTGGGTTCTGTTATTGAGACGAATGCGAAGTGCCCACAGAAATTTGCTAGCTGAGTTTCCCTTGAATGAGTGAGCGGACCAAGGGCATTGATGCTATCAATTATTCTCTCAATCTGCACTTCATTGGCAACACAAGGATGTACAGGGCGAAGGTTTTGCTCTTGTTGATCATTGTCATTGTTAGTGGGATTGTCTTCAGGCTGAGCATTATCTTCAGGTTGATCAGGTGCGGAGATGATAAGTTCCTCTTCAGGTTGAGCTTCAGAGGGTATGATTTCTCCAGTTCCCATTAGCTTGATTGATTCGCTGGATGGAACTTCATCTAGCAAATTTGGGAGGTGCTCTCTTTGTGAACCGTTAGTCTCATCAAACCGCACATCCACTGTTTCAACCACTTTATAATGAAACAGATTGAAGACTCTGTAGGAGTGCGAATCCTTTCCATATCCAAGCATAAAACCCTCATGTGCTTTTGGTGCAAATTTTAAAGTGTGATGTGGATCCTTGATCCAGCACCTGGCGCCAAATACTCTGAAGTAACTGACATTTGGCTTCTTGCCAGTAAGGAGCTCATAAGATGAATTGTTCAGAAGCTTGTGAAGATAAACACGATTGATTGTATGGCATGCAGTATCAATGGCTTCAGGCCAGAATTTTCTTGGAGTCTTGTATTCATCAAGCATCGTTCGGGCCATCTCAATGAGTGTTCTGTTCTTGCGTTCGACGGCACCATTCTACTGTGGCGTGTACGGAGCTGAGAATTCATGTGTGATGCCCAAAGTATCAAGATATGTATCAAGGCCAGTGTTCTTGAATTCAGTGCCATTGTCACTTCTGATGTGCTCTATCTTGGCGCCATAGTTGTTCATTGCTCGATTGGCGAAGCGTCTGAAGACATCCTGCACTTTAGTCTTGTAGAGGATTATGTGCACCCAAGTATATCTAGAATAATCATCAACAATGACAAAGCCATAGAGACAAGCAGTAGTAGTAAGAGTTGAGAAATGAGTGGGACCGAAAAGATCCATGTGGAGCAGTTCGAAGGGTCGAGTGGTTGTCATGATTGTCTTCAAGGGATGTTTGGCCCTGGTCATCTTTCCTGCTTCACAGGCACCGCATAAGTGATCTTTCTTGAACTTGACGCCCTCGATGCCTATGACATGCTTCTTCTTTGCAAGGGTGTGGAGGTTCCTCATGCCAGCATGCCCTAGCCTCCGATGCCAGAGCCAGGATTCTGAAGCTTTTGCTAGAAGACATACGGCAAGCTGTGGTCCTGCTGAGAAATCTACCACGTACAAATCATCTTTCCGATACCCTTCAAACACTAGAGACTTGTCAGATTCCATTAGAACAAGGCAGCGATATTTTCCAAATATTACGATCATGTTCAAATCACAAAGCATTGAGACAGACATTAAGTTGAAGCCAAGGGATTCAACAAGCATGACTTTATCCATGTGTTGATCCTTTGAGATTGCGAATCTACCTAGACCCAATACCTTACTTTTGCCAGTGTCAGCAAATGTGATGTGACTCTTGTCGGATGGACGTAAGGTTGAGTCCATAAGAAGGCTTCTTTTGCCAGTCATGTGATTGGTACACCCACTATCAATAATCCATTCTGAAGACGCTGGTTCAAGAAAGCAAAAACATTTGACGAACCAGTGGGTTGTGAAAGCTTAGATCCAGATTAGGACTAATAGGGAGAGTAGCAAGCGATTCAGGAACGAAGTACATAGTAAGACCATTCGGGCATTTGATCTTGCGCCCTACAAGATGTTCAAGGTCCCGAGCAATAGCGTCAGACGATTTTGGTTTTCTGCTGGAGACCTTTCCCTGCAAAAGAGAGTTAAACTTTCTTAGCCACCCATATCTTCAAGGGTGGCTTAGAAGCAATAAGTCTAAGTGCAGCGTCTGAGAACTTTGGCTTTGGAGCCCTAGCAAAAAGTCTTACAGGCGGACAATAGTACTCATAAGAATAAGCAGAATAGTTCGCTAGAGTAAACCGGTCGTTGTCAAACGGATTTGAAAAAATTTTGTCAATTTTTTAGAAAGTTCACGAGTTTAAATTAAAGGAAAAGAGAAAGAGAAACAAAAAGAAAAATTACCAAATGAAACAAGAAAAATGATCGAAAAAAGTAAACATGTGACCTCCTCAGCCAAACGAAACTAGAAAGAAAAAAAAGTAAACTCCCGACCTCCTCATTGAGTGGGACACGATCCGAAGAAATAAGAAAAGAAGAAAAATGATGTAAGTATTCACATCACGTGAGTTTTCTGAATGACTTGACAAGGAGGTCACCCGTTCGAATCACGTCCTGCACATTTTTTGTAGGTTAATGTAAAAGAAAAGGTAAAATGTGCTATGTACGCCAAGCCGTGTACGGATGATACATACACATGTCGCGTATCGGCGCATTCGGCATGGATATTTTTTTAAAAGACAATCCTACCCTTTATTATGAAGGGTTTCGGTTCAGGATCTGTCTTTTGAGGACATCACATAGTGTCTGATGCCCTTTGAGACTTTTGTACATCCCTATTTCAAGCAATGTCTTCAACCTAGCATTCTCATCAGCAATAGCAGTGGAATCCTCAGCAGAGGGGTTAGTTCCCACATCAACAGTTGAAGATATTGCAACAGTAGCAACAGTTGAACATTCAGCAACAGAAGTAGCATTATCACGCTCAATGCATTTAAGACATGGTGGTTCAAATCCTTCCTGAGCGGAACTGATCTGTTTGGCGTGAAGTGACTCATTTTCTTTTTGAAGATCTTCATGAGCCGCTCTCAATTTCTCAAGATTTTGCTTCCTTTGAAAATAATCATAGGAAAGCTTTTCATGAGTTATTGAGAGTATTTCATGACGACTTTCAAGTTCCTCATACTTAACGTGAAGATTTTTATGTCTTCAATTAAGGACTCGGATCGAGTCATTTCAGCGCCTAACAGATCATCGCTTTTGTCTAACAGTTTTTGAATATGTTCCATGGCTTTCTGTTGTTCAGTTGCAATTTTAGCAAGTGTTTTGTAGCTGGGTCTTGACCCACAATCAGAGTCATCGTCACTAGATGTTTGATAGTGAGTAGTGCGTGTGTTTACCTTGGCACCGCGTGCCATGAAGCAGTAGGTAGGAGCGGAGTAGTCCTTGTCATTTGCATCGGTGTTGGTGGTGAAGTCATTGTCTTCAGTGTTGAAGATGGACTTGGCAACGTATGCTGTAGCCAGACTTGCAACGCCAGAATCGGACTCCTCCTCAGACTCCACCTTCGCCTCCTCAGAAGCGGACTCCTCCTCTGAATCCATTTCCTTGCCAACAAACGCACGTGCCTTGCCAGATGAGCTTTTCTTGTGTGATGAAGACTTTGAGGAAGACTTGGAAGAAGACTTTGAGTATTTCTTCTTCTTCTTGTCGTCAGAGTCATATTGCTTGCTCTTCTTCTTCTTTCTGTTCTCATTGTCCCACTGCGGACACTCAGAGATGAAGTGGCCAGTTTTCTTGCACTTGTGGCATGTTTTCTTCTTGTAGTCATGAGCAGAAGCTTCATCATTCCTTGAGCTTGATCGTGAAGACTTTCTGAAGCCTTTCTTCTTGGTGAATTTTTGGAACTTCTTCACAAGCATAGCAAGTTCCTTTCCAATGTCTTCAGGATCATCAGAACTGCTGTCAGATTCTTCTTCAGATGAGGAGACAGCTTTTGCCTTCAAGGCACGAGTTCGCCCATAGTTTGGACCGTAGATATCTCTTTTCTCAAAAAGCTGAAACTCATGTGTGTTGAGCCTATCAAGTATGTCGGACGGATCGAGTGTCTTGAAATCAGGTCGTTCTTGAATCATCAGGGCTAGGGTGTCAAACGAACTGTCAAGTGATCTTAGTAGTGTCTTGACGACTTCATGCTTGGTGATCTCAGTAGCGCCGAGGGCTTGAAGCTCATTTGTGATGTCAGTGAGTCGATCAAACGTGAGTTGGACATTCTCATTGTCATTTCGCTTGAAGCGGTTGAAGAGGTTGCGAAGGACACTGATTCTCTGATCTCTCTGGGTTGAGACGCCTTCGTTGACCTTGGAGAGCCAGTCCCAGACTAGCTTAGATGTTTCCAAAGCACTCACATGGCCATACTGTCCTTTGGTCAGATGACCACAGATGATATTCTTGGCAGTAGAGTCCAGTTGAACGAACTTCTTGACATCAGCTGCAGTGACACCTTCTCCAGCCTTGGGAATGCCGTTCTTGACGACATACCATAGGTCGACGTCAATGGCTTCTAGATGCATGCGCATCTTATTCTTCCAGTAGGGATATTCAGTTCCATCGAAGACGGGGCACGCGGCGGAGACTTTAATTATCCCTGCAGTCGACATAGCTAAAACTCCAGGTGGTTAAATCGAATCACACAGAACAAGGGAGTACCTCGCTCTGATACCAATTGAAAGTGCGTTATATCGACTAGAGGGGGGGTGAATAGGCGATTTTTATGTAAGTCTTCAAAACGTGGAAGTTTCGAAGACAAACGATAGAAATAAACCTATTACCATGCAGCGAAAGGTAGACTACATTAGGCAAACCATAGTTAAGTATTCAATGGAGTGAGCACAATGAGAAGAAGACCGGTCTGCTACAATAAACGATCACTGTTACACATATTTGAAAAAGTTTGTCAATTTTTAGGAAATTTCATGAATTTAAATAAAAGGAAAAGAGAATGAGAAGATAAAATAGACCAAAGAAACCAAGAAAAAATGAAAAAAAAAGTAAACCCGCGACCTCCTTGGCCAAATGATTCTAGAAAAAAAAAAGTAAACCCACGACCTCCTTGTTCAATGGGACACGAATATAAGAAAGAAGAAAAAGGATATAAGTGTTTGCTCTTTTTAAAAAATGTTTGCGTTTTGGCATTCTGAGCAGTTTTGAAAGACACGTGCATTTTTTTAATGTCTATATAATTTTTTAAATGTGAATATTGGCATGTTTGATCATAATTTGATAAAGTAACATTTTTTGAATACATGAATAAATTATTAAAGCACGAGCATTTTGTGAAAAAGAAAAAAGAAAAAAGAAGAAAAAAGAAACAAAAGGTAAAATAATAGTGAGAAAAAGACCGGTTCGCTAGAGTAAACCGGTCGTTGTCAAACGGATTTGAAAAAAGTTTGTCAATTTTTTAAAAAGTTCACGAGTTTAAATTAAAGGAAAAGAAAAAGAGAAACAAAAAGAAAAATTACCAAATGAAACAAGAAAAATGATCGAAAAAAGTAAACATGTGACCTCCTCAGCTAAACGAAACTAGAAAGAAAAAAATAAGTAAACTCCCGACCTCCTCATTGAGTGGGACACGATCCGAAGAAATAAGAAAAGAAGAAAAATGATGTAAGTATTCACATCACGTGAGTTTTCTGAATGACTTGACAAGGAGGTCATCCGTTCGAATCACGTCCTGCACATTTTTTGCAGGTTAATGTAAAAGAAAAGGTAAAATGTGCTATGTACGCCAAGCCGTGTACGGATGATACATACACATGTCGCGTATCGGCGCATTCGGCATGGATATTTTTTAAAAAGACAATCCTACTCTTTATTATGAAGGGCTGTGGAGAGATCTTCTTCGTTGATGTGTTTATGGTTGTATCGAAACAAAAGTGAAAATAAATACGTTCATATTAGATTGCACCGCTTCCAAGCATGGCTTTACTAGTATTGGAGGAGACCCTGCGCGTTGCTGCGGGAATTGGTTTATGAAAATTTTAAATGTTGCGCGTTGCATGGTTGAATGGTGTAGTGAGTCCTTTTTCAATCATAATTGTATGGTGAGGTGACATGTTTGCATGTTGAGATAAATAAATTCATGGGTGACTCTCTTAGGTAGTATATAGTACTCCTTTCGTTTTCAAATATAAGTCTTTCTAGAGAATTCAATAGATAACTATATACGAAGCAAAATGAGTGAATTTACATTTTAAATATATCTATATACATCTATATATTGTAGTTCATTTGAAATGTCTAAGAAGACTTATATTTAGGAAGGGAGGGAGTATATAATATCGGAGTGTATGATTTGTAGACTAGTGATACGATGTTTGAAGTTTCCCTTCTCACAGGACCGTCTGCTATCAATAAGTCGGGTCTAATCCTGCAACATAAGGCATCCATGTAGCTGAGGTCATCAGATTCAACTTCAAACCCGGCGAAGCATCATCGGAGCCTCGTGTCGAGACGCACAGGCTGCAGGTTCTCCCGATGATGATCGCCGTCTCCCCGAGGTCCTTGGCCGGGAGCCACCTGCGCTGCCGCTCGTCACAGCGGAACACCTCGTACTGGTACTGCTGCTTCATGCCGCAGCTCACCATGAGAAGCTCCTCCCGGGACGCCGACTCGACCAGGGCGGCCTGCACCAATGGATGATCCATGCGCGGCTCCGTGAGCCGTCTCGTCCGGAGGCCGGCCCCGCCGTCCGGCACCTACACGTTCACCTCGCCGTAGCAGCTCACCGTGCGGAAGGCGCCCCTGTGGAAGACGACGTCGATGTACTTGTGCGGCATCCCCCTCGGCGGGCGCAGCGTCGTCCAGGACGCGGCCCCGGGCCTGAGATACGACAGGCCGCGGCCGTCGCTGTGGAGCAGCATCACCGCGTAGGTGCCCAGCCGGCGCCCGGGAGCCAGCGCCGCCTTATGGTACAAGTGGTTGTTGGCGCCGAGCTTCCGGGAAATCTGGCGAAGCTTCTCCAGGGCACGGGGCGTGTCGACGACGCGAGGGAGCCGGAACCGCCTGCCAGTGCACGGGTCGAGCAGATACAGGCCGCGGGAGAGCATGTCGTCGTTGACGGTGATGAGCCAGCCGTAGGAGCAGCCTATCACGCGCGTGTCCGATATCACGTCGTCGAGGGCGGACAGGACGGTGACGGCACCGCGATCGCCGTGGACAGGGGTGACCTGTGCGGCATCCCCCCGTGATGGACGCCAGGGGGGCGGCAGCATGTACAAGTAGTGCAGGCGGTTGGGTAGTCGTCCGAGCAGGCGGAGGCGCGCGGTCCTCAGCGCGCGGCGCCAGGACTTGCAGACGGCGGAGCAGAGCACGTTGTCGAGGGGGCCGGAGCGCCGGGCGATCTCGTCCATCGCCTCCGTCGGCAGGTCGGAGAAACCCACGACGGCCGGCGGCGCCATCTATACATGCCTAGTGGGATGATCGATCGGCGCCACACCGATTTTGGCGAAGTTGTGATTTCTAATTAAGCGCCCGGATTAAAAGGGGATCGGATGATTGCCTTGTCTTGCCCGCAACGAAACCTGAACATACATACATCAATACATGGACTGGCTGGAATCAGTTGTCCTTAAATTTGAAATACTGTATAGAGGACCCTTTTAGCTAGCGAACGTTCGCTGAAGGTTGGCATTTGCGAACATTTTTCATGGCTGTATTAGTTAAAAGAGGGATAGCAACTTGTTCTGACTAGCATATGACAATTCTCAATTCTATCATCGTTTGATCTTGATCAAACGGCTGTGAGTGTGTTTGCTGCGAGTTTCTTCCCAGCTAACATTCGTCGTCAGCTAGCATTACATATCTAATAATGTTGCACATGATGGATGCACATGATGTTGTACATCCAAGGTTCTTCATCCGGGCACCGAGTTTCTTCGCGTATGTCCAAGGACCAAGGTACACCTCAGTGCTGCGGCCATGCCATCCGTCATGCAAAATAAATAAATCATCATCATCATCAAGTACATCCCAGATGCCACTGAGTTGCCGCTCGTGAGTCCGACCCCTATGCGTGGATGGACGATATCTCGTCCGCAGAGGAGGATGCGGAGATGCTCTAAGCAATACTCCCTCTGTTCCCTTTTATATTGCGCCTTGTTTGCAGCGCCTATACCAAGACATGAGGTTGGCACTTTTATTTAGACTGGAATTGCCCCTATCTGCTCACACTGTCACTCACGTGGGTGCATGCAGGTTTACTGCAGTGATCCAACCTAGGGGCTATCTTCGTCAAAATGTGCTTATACGCACTACGATCTGGAATATGATCAAAAACTGCATGCGCACCATAATATGGAACAAAGGGAGTATATCCTAACTGGATAAATATAGAATGTGTGAAGCTAAGTGCACATGCATGCATGTATATGTAGGCTGTAGCAGCCACATATATACATCAAGAAGCTTCATCTAAGCCAACCAAACTGTGATTAGATGATTAGAGGAACTATGGTTTTCCTAGCTCATCGGGATTCAAATCCTGGTGCTCGCATTTACTCCTGAATTTATTTTAGGATTTTTCAAGATGATATGCCGGCATAGTCTTTCGGAGGTGCGCTTGTGTCTGTACTGATGTTTAAAAAAAAGCTTCATCTAATGATGCAACCTATATTCACGGGCGCAGACGAGCGCGGCTAATCATGAAATCAATATTATTTTTTTGCATGGTAACACGTGTCTCATTTATATCATAACGACCATAGTATAAGTCATGTACATACCGATCTGATAATACTGAAAAGACAGCAGACCGCTAGCCTTTGCACACAGAAACACCAGCCAGGAAGTAAAATTACAAACAAGACTGAAGAATCCTCTGAGCTTGACACCAACGCCCGTCACATGTCTCTGGCACCACCATAGCAGCCACCAAAGTAGAAAATGACGGATCACCACCACACCCGAGCTCGACGCGACTCCATCGCTGATATGCAGCTTTGCGGACCTCCAAAGTGGCTCGCCAATAAAGACGAAGCCATTGCCGTTGAACGAATCGGACCGGGGCAACACCCCGGACACGCCATCGAACTCCAGATCTGGCACCCCCGCCTTATTAGTCGGCGCCACCATCGCCATCGTCGAAGCCATGATGATGAACAACCCAAAATTCTAAGAAACTAAGGCCTAAAATAATCCACACGCGTGGATCCGGCGACCCCCCTCACCACCGACGACCGAGGTCGTCAGCGAAGGAGAGCCGCCGGAGGACGGCGGCGGAGGAAGTCGCCCTGGCGGCAGGAGGCGACCGCCTTTCTTTTCTTCTCCCGGAAGAAAGTAAGCGGCCTATATGATCATGGAATCAATAGGCGTTGGTTCGCATTGGGGATATGGGAGGCCTGCTCTACTTGCGATTTTCTTATTTAACTAGACGGTACCCCGCGCGTTGCTGAGGGACTTCATAATTAAGCACATGTAAAAGTTCAAAATTAAATCATAAATGTAATAGTGATAGAGTACAATTATGACGATAGCAAACAGCACTATTAGCAGCTACTTACAAAATTTATTACATATATTTCTGGATAGAAGTTCTTGATGAGGTGACGTAATATGTATGTTTATATACAACAGTAAGTAAACGATCTAGAATCTAATGTGCAATCCTTGTGCCGTGGCAAGTGCTTGCAGATGGCCCTTTCCTTGACATACCTGATGGATAACAATAACCTAAGATATGCATGGGAATAAAGTAAAATGCTACGCACAGATAAGTTACATATCTCTCTTCTTGTCTGTGGGCTTGCACCTCTATAGTAAAATCTAGATCAAATATAGCAAACACAAATCAACAAATGCAAACTTTTAAGCCTTCATGGTGAGCAATATGACATTTACTGCCACTACAACAACTATATGACAAACATCTTGTCGACTTACATAAAAAAATATTATTCAGAAATAAACAGACTGCAAAAGACCTGAATTCAGGGATATGAATAAAAGAACATGTGTATAACATTAGTTAGAAAGATAACAATGGATATGGAAGTTTTGAATCGGCATAATGATCTTAGCTAACCTTTTTTTTCCTATTTTTTATACATAAGTGGTCGACGTTTGTGCCCTGCAACACACCTATATTTTTCAAGGGTGAGACCATGAGAGTAATAAATTATTACCAAAGGCATACAACTTTTCAAAGGTAGTAGATCACCAGGGAACTTATGTACCAAAGTTTGCAGGGATAGTAGAAAACACAATTTAAGGAGGAATCCTATAAGTAAATAAAGTACAAAACTGTTAAGGGGCCATGACTTAACTGAAGAATAATACACTATCAAGAAACAATACTCTTGAGTGTAAGGACCCAGATGGAATATGAATATTGGGGAGAATAAGGGAACGATAAGTGACGTTTGAATACCTTTAATTAATTTCACTGCATTTTAGTTTCTGCGTTATTTCAAGATAACCTCTCTCTGCAAAGCTGATTTAATTCTGCAAACAAATAAGGAGATGAGTAATCACAGAACATCATAACAGTCCAGAGAGAGAGAGAGAGAGAGAGAGAGAGAGAGAGGAATCAGACCGGGTAATACTTTTTGTGATGGCAGATTATACTGAGATTGAGCTCTCGTCCATCCTCTTTGCTATGAGACTATCAGCTAGTACTATGGATGTGGAAACTGTTGGACAATCGGTGCTCCAGGGAAGGACGAACTCCGGCACTGCGCCCCCGTGTGATGGTGGTGAGGAGGCCCTGAGGAGGTGAGGTGGGCTGGCTGCTGGGTTGGCGATGAGGTGGGCTGGCGGGTGGCGGCAAGCGAAGACACCACACATGGGTGGCGCGGTGGGCGACGCGCTAGTAGTTGCAGCAAGGGGAGAGCTGCTGTGGAGATTGGAGAAGAAGCAGGCAGCGACGGAGAATATATGGCGAAGAAACAGAAGCGCCATCGGGCATCGTTTTTCTTTTCGAGGGAACCATCGGGCGCCTTTGATGTGGAATTCATTGGGAAAGAACGCAAATTTTAACATGGTTCCTCTTATCTTCTTTTTTTACATGTGAGGTAAGAAGATAAGAGTCAATCAAGCCATTCATTGATGAGATCAACGGCTAGGATCTATTTTATCCTCTTACCTCTCATGTGAAAAAAAAGGGTAAGAGGGACCATGTTAAAACTGCTCGGGAAAGAAACTGAAGCGGAGGAGGCGTTTTGATTAGGCCCAGCGTAGCGGGGCTTCTGCAGAAAATGAAGCGGTGGGTGCCCAAGAAGGAAGGGGCAAAATAATAACGTAAATGATGTGATATGTCACGAAAGCCGATTGAAAAAAATAAAAATGATGTTGCTGACATGGCTTGATGATGTGGATGGATTGCATGTCAAGAGAAATCATGTAGTAGGGAGCTTTTATTTAAATATAATATAATAGATGCGTAGTACCGATGGGAGCGGCGTCGATGGTTGACGGGTCGGGGCAACGGACGTCCATCCATCAGCGACGGATCGCAACGTCCAGCCGTGACAGCATCACGTCGTGGTGGATGGAAGTCGAGTTGGCTTGGCCTACCCATCACAGATCGCAGCCTCCCTCCAGCAGCTGCCAGCCCTCTTTCTTCGATCGATCAGGCGGCAGGGGTCGAATCGTGGTCGTGTGCTCAGCACTGGCGGTGACGCTGCGCCGTGGCTACGCGTAGTCCAAGGCAGCCGTGGAGGCCATGGTGTGGGTCGGCACGAAGGAGCTCGGGTCCGCGCGGGTGACGGTGACCTATGACGCGTCGGGGTTTGGCGACGGAGCTCTTCTTCAGGCTTTGTTCGGTTATCCCCACCCTCGCCGGGATCGGGCCGAAACCCCGCTGATCCCCGTGGGTTTCGCCCTGGCTGGGGTCGGATCCCGGTCTGGCTTCTAACAGCCTTCGTTTAGACCCGGGCGGGATTAAACACCTCCCAAACCGCGTGGAAATCGCCGGGAAACGACCCACGCGTCCCGACTCGTGGAAGCAAACCCCGTCTCTCGCTCGAAATGCCACACCCTCTCTCGCCCGATCTCTCTCGTGTCGCGGCGACGCCGACGCCGGCGCCGGAGAAGGAGGGACAGCAGCAGCAGCGCTATTGGAGGAGACTGCGGCGGCGTGATCCCACCACCCCGCCCTCCTCCCTCTCACCTGTCCAACTGACGACGCCGCATCTAGTTGCAGCGGCTCAAGCTTGGCGGCGACACGGATCTAACTGATGGCGGCAACGGCCCTTCTAGATCCGGCGGCAGCGGCCCTCTCCCTCCGACGTCCGTCAGTCCCAAGATCCAAAGGTCCCTCTGCTTCCTCCGTCGGTCGTGCAGGTACGGCCCTGCGTTCCGGCTGCAGTTCCGGCGTCTGCAGTGGCGCAGTTCAGCTGCTCCGATTGATCAGCTCGTTGTCTAGGCGCTATTAGCCCCAAAACGATCCATCTACTGATCGTAATTTTATCTACTGATCGTAATTTCATCTGCTGAACTGCAACTGTACAATGTAATTTCTCCTTTGTTTTTTTGAACAAACCACAAGTTTCTTTTTTGGCTTCCAATGAATTGATTGCTACTGATTCCCACTTGTAATTGTCACTGATTGCTCCCACTACTAAACAAGACTTGTATTACTTCTGTTGTGCTGATGTGCCGTTGTATACTGCTGTATACTTAGAAGTGTTTTTGCTGGTGGGTGTAACCGAACAGAGATTAGGTGATCCCTCCGGTGGAATGGTTCCACGTGGGGATTGGGTGGCGACACCAAAACCCTACACGGATTAGATCCCCAAGTGGATATAATCCCTTGGAACCGAACATAGCCTCAAGGGGAAAAGCGAGGACGTGGTGGAGAGGCTCAGGGCTGGCGGTCAGGTTTCTCTGCACCGCTCTTGCGTTGATGCTGGGCAATTTTGACTGAAATCGGCATTTTCTTTTGTTTGACTGGAATCTGTTAAGCATAACAGGTTTTGCACACCTTCACGTTGTAATTCAGTTAGTAGATTGACATAGTCAGAAGGTTGGTTCAGTAACTGATGTACTGCAGCTTCTCAAACACACGATTATTTGTCTGCACGCTGTGCCTTTGTTCTCTGAATCAGTGCGATCAAGTGTCCGTTTGCATTCAGTTTGTGTTTGATGCCAAAGTTCAATACATTGTACATAATCACAAGCATGCAAGTGGTGAGATGAACAATTTCACTCCATTCCGTCTCTCAAACCAAAAACTAAAGTGTAACCATTCCATTCCTCGGAATTTTCCCTGCCAAACACGGGGATAAAACCAACCCATTCTAATGGAACGGAACCATGACATTTCATTCCACTTTGTTCCCTAGCTGCAACAGACGGCGAACAGGAACCAAGGTCCAATCCGCCCGTCCTACCAATTGTTCGGTGCCCGGACTGCGGCAGGAACGTTGTCACCTACTTAAACACGACGGGGGCAGAACGCCGGGGAGCGTTTCTATAAGTGCCTCAAAAACAATGTAAGCGGATATCAGGAAAAATTTCTGATTTGTTTCCACATCTCATTTGTCATGACGATGCTACCACGGCAAAAGGTGCAAATGTTCCGTTGGTACAGAATATTCGAGTCCGTGAACTGAATGCAAACCCAATGTGAACCAACCCTATTGATTCCGTGATCAGGCGCGCTCGTCCGCGCCCGTGAATAGTCGAGTCCATCAGGTACTCTCTCCGTTCCAAAATAGATGACTCAAATTTGTACTAACTTTGTAGGGAGTATTATATAATTCGAGAATTATAGTAAGTCCTTGACCGGTTGACCCAGTGACACGCGGCAGCATGTAGAATGTGCCACACTGCCGCTGCTGCTCGCCAGGATGGGAGTGCTTGTAGAAGAAGTTGCAGTCCATCGGAAAAGAAGTTGAGAAGGGGAAAAGAAAAGTGAAACGGCGGCCGCGTTTATTCTTCATAGGGTCTTCGTTTCCATGCAAGTTGGGCCTTTAATATGAGACCAAATGTGCACTTATTTTTTTATGGGAGACCAAATGTGCACATGGTCTGGGCCCTAGTCAGGCTAGGCTCTGAGCCGTCGCCCTCTTTGCCTTGGCCCAGGGTCGGCCCTTATATAAACTGCGGTGACGGCTTGGATTGTTTGCTCATCTTTTTTCTCACTCGCTCAAAAAAAAAATCTCTTTTTCTCACTGCATACCTTGGATAGGAACGAATAAACTGGCTGCTCATTTCAATATCCAGGATTGGGACGACAAGTACTCCAAGTCTCCAACAACTGGATGCCGTACTTATCTTGACCAGACGCAAGACTGGGTGTGATATGGAGCCAACAAAGAATGTGTTTTCCTCATGTCTTTGTCTCTCATTGTCAACCAAGAGCTCTAGAATAATGCAGTGCACGTATCGTGGTAACAGTGTACATACCAATCTAGCTAGTACTCCAAAACTAGGACCAATCACGTACGTATTGACAACTTTTGGCACCAACTTTTCTTAAGGAGCAATGGTGCCCGTACAAGCGCTTATCACAAGAACGGATCAAAGGACAAATTAAAGATGCCAATAAAGCAGCTGCCGAAAGAGTTGAAAGAAGAAGGAACGGAAATTTAATATTGGTAACACGTCTCTGTATTATTATAAGGAGGTCAAACTATTGAGCTGAGAAGCAAGTTACCTCTCTGGCTAGCAAGTAAGTAATATGTTTATGAAAGATTCCCTGTGACGATTGTAAGCTGCAACTTGGAAGTTTATTGTAAGGAGGAAAATGTAGCGCTAAGACAGGAAAGTCTAGCTGCCGGCCGCCAGCCAGTTGTTTACACAAAGAGACAGACTTACACCCTGATCTAGTCATCGCTGTGTGTTGTTATCCGCTGTATTCATGCCTTCACGGTTATCCTCGTCGTCAAGTTATATAAAATTCGCCTTTTCGTGAGGAACGTTATAAACATTTCAAATATGTTTTCATACTATACAAGTTAACAATAACAACCACCAGCTACCATTTGCACCAATGAACTTGATTGAGAATTTTCGCCCGGGAAAGGGGTATCCCGGGGCTATGCATAAAGTACATGTAGGCATCAAACAAATGGTTGAGTCTTACGTGTATGAGTAAAATTGTGTGTAAATTGTTGAATTTTTATATTCCTTCCTTCCATCTATATAAGGCCTAATGCGTTTTTCACGACCGCCTTTGACTATTGACAAAATTAATAGTACATGACATGCATAATGTGAAAATTATATCATTGAAAGCTCCTTTCACATATGAATTTGATGTTGTGCTTTGTGTAAGTTGCATGTCATATATTATTGCTCTAACATTTGGTTAAAGTTAGTCTCGAAAAACGCATTAGGCTCTATATAGATGGAAGGAGGGAGTACATGTCTTACCTAAAATAACATGTTGGATGGATATAAACATGCCTTTAGATCTCATCACTGATGCAAGAATACCAGTCCGTTAGCATTTATCATAATATGTTGCAAAGTGGTACAAGTCTGATTGATAAACAACTAGGTAAAGTCAATCTAAATTTTATATGATTATTTGCATAACAGTAGTTGAGCTTTGCAACGCGGGGGCGGGGGGGGGGGGGGGGGGGGGGGGGGGGGGGGGGGGGGGGGGGGGGGGGGGGTGAAGGGTGGTAGCAAAAAAATGACATATTCAAGCATTGTCACGCATAATTGTAAAGTATATCAAGTCTACTCTCAAGTGAAACAAATGATGCATGATTACGATCTACCTTGTGAAATAATATTCTTGGAGGTGATGGTTGCATAAGGAGTTTCGAATAACATCTAGAAATTGGTGTGCTTCCCCTAAAAATAATTTGGTGTACTTTCTCGTGTACGAACTGTTGGTGGAATTCTACGCCAACACGACCATCTAGAGACTACCAAAGCCTTCCTTGATGGGTTACACTTAGCACGAGACGGAATACACCAGACAATATATAGAAGGAAAGAAGAGTTGAAGTCAGTTCAGATTGCCAAGAGAACTGAATTTCGAACCAACATGGCTTTCACATACAATGCCAAATAAGGAAAATAAGTATGTTTGAAAAAATAATTCCCTGCTCTTCAGGATGGATGTGATTTCTTTCTCAAATTGGCTTGAGGAAGTCGGCAACTATAAATGACAGTTTTCAAAATAGTGTCCTTGTATTTTTATTTGAAGGAAAAGGACACCATAGCAATCTTCTAACCCAAATAACATAACACTAGAACTACTAGGCTCCTTAGAAAGGGAGCCTTGTGGTGCATTGGGGATCCGGCACCGCTTGCGCCCGGCTGTAAGTGGGTGTTGTTCCGGCTGTGTAGGTCTGTTTGGCCTATTTGCGGGTAGGTGTGACGTGGACGCGCTTCACTTGTCGGTGCTAGTACAAGTGCATTGTTGGGATGTGGCGATTTGCCTCTTTGCATGGCCAGCACCTGTGCGAAAGGGGGCGGTGCGGATCTCTATTGATTTTTGTTGCCGCTTTGGATGGGTGGGGTTGGCGTGTTGTTGCCTTGCCGAACGAAAGGGCTCCTTATGTCACTGACCTTTTTCTTTTCCACATGATATCGTCAATGCCTCTATCTACATTGAAAAGAAGAAACACAAACACCAATAGAAAATGGTCCAATGAACAAAGAGCGGCGCGACATCTTCTAGTCAGGTCATATATACTACAATTTTGGAGACGCTTTCACTAATTTAAACATGAGGAACACACTTAAAGCAAATAATGGACTTTGATGTTGAACTTAGGAAATCATCTACATGGATGTATGATCATCATATAAAATACGCTAACTTTTTAGAGCAACAAAGAGAATATCATTCACAGTGGAGCTAGGAAGCTAGCCGGTTACGGGGATATTTATTGTCATAGCAGTCATGCCAGTCAATTCTCAAATGTTGACACAACTATTACGCCCCCCCCCCCCCCAAAGAAATGGATCTGGTTGTGTAGGGCTTTTGTGCCTACTTATGCGTGTGGTGTGTATGGCTTTTTGCGTCTCACGTGTCAGTGCTCATGGCATATGTGTGGCTCTTTGTGTCTCACATGTCAATACTGGTACGAGTGCGCTACTGGGACCAATGACTTGCCTCTATGTGTGGCTGACACATTTGTGAAAGGGGCGACGTTGGTCTCTATCAATTTTTGTTGCCGCTGTTCGTGGGTGGATGGGCTTTGGGTCGCCCAAGGAACAGGTCCCCTACACAACGGGCCTATGAACGAAGAGCGGCATGGCAACGAGCGTGATACATTCTATTCAAATTGATTATACCTTTTTACTAAAGTTGTACTAAATGTGCGTCAATTAATATGGACGAGAGGGAATACCATATTTTTGGAGATGATTTCGCTAATTTCAACACAAGCAACACACTTAAATCAAACGATGTACTGCAATGTTGCATTAAAAAAAGGGATGCACTGCGATTGTTGAACTTAAGAGACCATCTACATGGATGCATGATTCAGTATCATATCAAAGGCACTCAAATTCACAATGATGCTAGGAAGATTCAGTATCATGATTGTTGAACGATATTTATTTATTTACACCATGGTTCACCACAGTTTCCCTCCATCTCTTAAGCATGCTGGAAGATTCAAAGAAGCCAGACACCATGGCCACCTAGCTAATTCTCCTGGCCGGCACTACAACCGATTGATGTACGGGAAAGCTAGCGGTTGGAATTACTGCCGGCGGAAGAGGTGCTCCTCGCCGGTTTCCTGGTCGACGTGCCGGATCCAACGGCTCGACACTCTCGGGCTGCGCCGGCACTGTATGCTCGGCCCCTTGCCCACCCCAACGTGGAGGACCTCGACACCCGTGTCAATCGGCAGGTACACGGACCGCACGATCCTCGTTCCTGCCGCCATGGAAGCTTCGAGCGCCTTCGTGCCACGCCGCCTCCCGTCGCCATGGCGCACCACCACCATCCCTCTCGCCCCGGGCCTGGCCGCCGCTAGCACGGCCGCAGCGTCCCGCCTCCGCGCGTCGACCACCAAGAAGTCCACGCCCTCCAGCTCCTCCATGGCCCGGTCCGCGTCCGCCAGCACGCGGGCGTAGCGGCCTCCCGTGCGCTGGGCGGCGGCGGCGAGGGCGAGGCTCGTGGTGGCCGAGTCGGGGGCCGAGACCTCGGGCGCGTCGACGACGAGCTGCGCGTTCCATCCCCCGACCATGGCGGAGACGAGCTCGGCGACGCCAGCCGACCCCGCGGGGCCGTGCTCGGAGTCTGACAGGGCGCTGACGCCGGCGATGAAGGCCTGGGACGCGGTCTCCGGGCACCACACCAGCTTCATCTCGGCCTCTCTTTCTCTCGCTCTTGGAAGAAAAGAATACTTTGGGTTTGGAGAAAGCGAACTAGCTAGGGAAGAAAGGGTTGGTGCACGGCAGGCGGTGCACTGCAGATATATATGTACTCCGATAAGCGTTGACAACGGCAGATCGGTCGGGGGGCAGGGCTGGGTGCGGTGGCTTGAAAAGCACATCACACGTTTTGGGCTGGGTGTGGTGGAAACGTGGACAGACCGACTATTTCCGCCGCTTTGTCTCCATCGCATCCCACCCGGATTCGGGTCACCAATTTCCATATGTTTCTCTCCGGCCATATCAATTACTTCCTCTTGTTCATAAATATAAGTTTTTTTAAAGTTTTTAATAAAAACTATATACAGATGTATATAGACATATTTTAGAGTATAGATTCACTTATTTTGCTTCGTATCGCATTAGAATCTTTAAAAAAGACTTATATTTAAAAACAGAAAAAGTAGTAATATAATTGATGGATGTTAGGGTACCCTTTGGTCCTACTAGTAGCTAGGAAAAATATTTTTAGAGCTAAATATTTTGGTAACTCTTCTATTTGGAAACCTAGCTCTCTTAGTCAGCTTTTTGGACCACTGTCATAAAAGTTCTACCATTCATGCTGGAGGCTAGTCAGCTTCAAATTGCTAAAGGCAACTCTTACATATGGACTAGTACTTGGTGTAAAGATTGGGAGAATATTTATGATCATCTTAAGCCTAATTTAGAGGGACCCTGCCCTAGTATCATTAGTGATCTTTGGAAGTCCAATTCCAAACTTTGTGATGAAGACAAAATGATTGCTTATTTGATGATTCTGTTAAGAATGAGAGTTTGAATATTCAGTTATCAATGCTAATCTTGAAGATACCATTTGTTGGACTCACACTCCTAATGCAGATTGTACAACAAAAAATGCATACAAAACTTTTGTGCGGGAAATCAGAGATAGCTCTTTTCGAAGACGAGCACTTACTTCGGATCAAGAATTTTCTGTCCCAAATTGGGTTTGGAAAAGCAAAACCATGAACCCTAGGTTCAAATTTTCTGCTTGGGGGTTCATTAGGAGAGTTGTTGCACCGGTATTGAGAGCTTCTAGGCATTCTAAAAGAATGATATAGATGTGGTCACATAGAATCGGATTTGCACCTTTTCTTTCAATGCAGTTTATCTAGATAAATTTGGTTTAAATTTGGCCTCAAAACTGATATGTTGGACTCCAATTTATATCTTGTTGATATCATTGAAATGATTGTGTCCTCTCAACAAGGGCTAAAACTCGATAATATTTTCACAATTCTTTGGAACATATGGAAAGTCAGAAATGATCTCCTTTTCAACAGAAGAAAATGGAGTCCTATGCAGGTTCTCCAGGCTTAAAATGCAATGCTTAATGCATGTTTAATGGAGAAGGAGGAAAAAAAACATCTCCCGAAGATACCAACTCTAACCTGCTCCCAAGTACAAATGTGCATGTACAACCTGCAGCATACAACCCAACAATGATGACTGATGAAACTTCCCTTGGAATTTCTCTAAGGAATGAGCTTAGTGAAAATTTAGCATTGGGTCTACTTCTTGCAGCAACAATTGTCAAGCTGAAGCAGCAATGCTGTCAGTATACAAGCGCTTATCAAGAGGAAGGATCAAAAGGCTGGAGCTAGTCTGGCAACGTAAGGAACAAACCAATGAGAAATACTCCCTCTGTTCCTAAATATTTGTCTTTTTAGAGATTTCAAATGGACTACCATATACGGATGTACATAGACATATTTTAGAGTGTAGATTCACTTATTTTGCTTCGTATGTAGTCACTTGTTGAAATCTGTAGAAAGACAAATATTTAGGAACGGAGGGAGTAGATATTTGCACACACTTGGGATAGCCAGAGTCGCCCATGACGCCGTAGCTGCGTGGGACGCAGAAGCTGCGTCCTTCCGCGATCATGATCGTCATTTCCTCAAGGTTTTTCACTGGAGGCCACCTACGCTAGCTCTCCACGCAGCGGTGCACCTCGTACTCTCGTCGGCAGTAGTTATCGACGTGTGCCTGGGTACTTGTAGCTGTTTTCCCGCGTTTCCGTGCTAGTCACCATGAGAATGCCATCGCGAGACATGGACTCGGTGAGCACGGCCCATGCCTTCCCCGGCAGCGGGCTCGTGAGCCGCCTAGGTCGTCCTCAGGCCGCCGTGGCCGTCCGGCACCCAGGCATTCAGCTCGGCGTGGCAGCTGATCGTGTAGAAGGCCCCCCTTGTGGAAGATGACGTCCATGTACTTGTGCGGCATGCCCGGCGGAGGGCGCAGCGTCGCCCACGACGTGGCGCCGCGAGCAAGGTAGGACAGGCCGCGGCCGTTGCTGTGGAGCAGCATCACGGCGCAGGTGCCCAGCCGGCGCCCGGGAGCCAGCGCCGCCTCGCGGAACATGTGCCTCCAGAACAGGGCCAGCCCTGGGGGTATGGCGGAGGGGCAATGGCCCAGGGCCCAGGCTGGGAGGGGCCCATGATTAGGATACATCTTATACAGCCCAGCAAAAAATACATAAGAAAAAAACTATACAAGAGAAACGGAAGGACATGGGCTAGACCCATAGCTAGGTGCCCTAGGTAGCGATCGCGAAGCGTCACGCCAGCCACACGGCCGCTCGCTTCGCTTCTGTGAAACAAATCAATCTAAGATCTGGTCTTGTGCCTTCGTTCCTCGTCGGTTCGTCTTCTTGACTTCATCCTCTCGTCGACCGCCGCTGGTTGTCGGCGCTGCGCGCACTGCTCAGCCATCCGGCATCCGGCAAGACGGCAATACAGTACGTATCCATCCATGTATCATATTCCTGTTCCATCCCCCGATTCCATCCAAAGCTAAACTTCAGCAGTTTCTTTGATTCTTTAGTACGTATTCAACTATTCATCCATGATCCATCCTAATTTTCTGTCATGCTGTGTACTCTCTCTGTTTCAAATTTGGACTAGAACCACGACGAGTAATTTGGAACGGAGGGAGTACATGTCTAGGGTTTCAATCACCTGATGTATAGATTTCTAATTCTTTGTATTCTATTTTCTTCATTATTTTAGGACATTAGCCTGCCATCTTACCTAAGAAAAATCATTTGTCGGGTGCTGAAAAAAAAGTGATCTAAAACACAGGGGCCCATGTCGTTGAGTACGCCTAGGGCCTCCCAAAACACAGGGCCGGCCCTGCTCCAGAAGCGGGTGGTCCCGCCCGTGGGCTCCCGCCGCTGTTTGCCTGGGCGAGGGTGTCGGTGAAGGGAGGTAGCGGGAGGCTCCGGCCAGTGAAGGGGTCAAGCAGGGACATGGCCCACGTGTCGTCGTCGACGGTGACGGCCCAGCCGTGGGAGCAGCCGATGATCCGCGACCGCGCCACCTCGTCGTCCATGACGGTCTCGACGGGGCATCGTTGGGTGTAGTGTCTGTCGGCTCTGTCGATGTGGTAGGGGTAGGGGCTGAGCTTCACGACGGGGCGTAGCTCTAGTTTCTCAAGCATGTACTCCCTCCGTTCTGATTTACTTGTCGTGGTTTTAGTTCAAACATGTGATGCAGGCGGCCGTGCCGTCGTCCCAGCAGGCGGAGGCGGGTGGTCCTGAGCGCGCGCCGCCAGGGCCTGCAGACGGCGGAGCAGAGGACGTTGTTGAGGGGCCCGACGCACAGTGGTGGATCCAGAAATTCAACTTTGAGTGTTTTAGAAAAAATTCACCCTAATACAGAAGTCCATTAGCCCACGGCAATACAAATTGTTCACAATAACAACAATATCTCAAAAGACGAAGAAAATTACAAAGAGCTATATATCTCTAAATCTAAAGATAAATCATTTGTTTATTTTTTACTAATGAAATCAATCCAAAGATACTTCATTTGTTGTTTTTAAATCAACAGTGTATTTGGTGAATTTGGAATGAGTTTCTTTTTTTCAAGGGGCATTTGGACTGAGCTGAGTTTTTTTTTAGGGGTGGTTTGAGTTGAGCTGCCGAGCATCTCTCGTGCAGTCGTGCGTGAGGGCAGAGGTAACGTTGCTTTTTGTTTTTTGAGCGGAGAGGTAACGTTGCTGCTCTTGGGCTGCTGGTTAGTGGGCTGTGCCACTGCTGCCGATGGGCTACTATTGGCCTGTTTGCCAGCAGGAGAGCTGCTGCGTAATCTCTCAAAGTAGTACTCTTATATTTCGGTCTTTTTTTTTGAAACAAAGTATTTCGGTCATATAACTATATGTAGGAATTTTTTTGCAGTAAATTTTGGGTGTACATCTGTACACCCATGACCAATAGTGGATCCGCCCCTGCCGACGCGCCGGGCGATCTCGTCCAGCGCCTCCGTCGGCAAAACCCACAACGGCTGGCGGCGCCATGTACATACAGTACGTGCTTAGGATGAGCGGTCGAGTATTTAATCAAAAATTACCACATTTCACGAAAACGTGACAGAAAACTACCACTTTACGATTTTTTTGCGGGAAAGAATAGAACATTAATTTATGCCTAATAGCACACTCCACTATATAGAATTACCACACCTAACTTACATATCCATGTTAAGCTCTTCTTCTAAAGCATAATGTGTATGGGGTAAAAGGCGAGGATATTGCATCAAAATATACTCGTGATCCCCTTAATAAAACCGAGGCCCCCGAGGTTGGCGGCAATTATAGTGGAAATCAAATAACAGAGATACTTAAGACAGTACTGAAGAAATTAATCAAGAATTTTTAGAAACATTGCCAATTCAATGAAGGCACGGCTCAAATAAGACCAGCAAAGTTCATTTCTGTGAGCAACAAACACCTCAATGTAGGGTTCCACACGTGAGACACTGAAATAGTACATGGCGCACAACCTCTGAAGATGCAGATGTGATACTTGCCACATGTTTGATAATTCATTGAACATGGAGCAGTTCACAGTCGCACACAAAAAATTCAGATCATCATGCCTACACTCAGTAAGCCCCTGCTGAGCTTTCATAACCATTCAAAATGTTTCAAACACATTAAGAGTAGTGACTTTTTCTACGATTGACTTGACAGTTCACAAGTATCCATCAGCGTTTTGTGGATCAAGGAGCTGTGGAAGCGTTAGCCTCTCCTGTCTTAGATCTGATATAGCCTAAACTTCTCAGCTTCTCCACAAGTTTCCTCTCTGCAGCAGCCTGAAAACAGTGCTCCCATCAGATACAGAAACTTGGCAATTCTAACACAAAGATGTTCCAGTTAGTACCTCGAGCATGGGGCTGTCTTTCGGAATGTTACATGCTAAAATTATATTTAGGCCTGTCTTCAGCACTGAAACATGAGGTGGCATGAGCTTGCCGTTTTTCATACCAATATGATGAAAGGTGGGTCAATTGCAGCAGAAATTGAAGTACCTAAGCGGCGGGCCATGCTTGATCCAGTGTTATCAGATGTTCCTCCAAGTACAGATGTGACACTCACTCCATCACCCTGCAACGACCATGATGGTACAGTGATCAGTCTCAAAAGAAATAAATATACACCGGTTCTTAAGGTTATATCGATTGCATGTTACCAGCCTAGTGGTTGCAGCAGCATATAAATGGCCAAACTTTGCCGAGTTGTTGCATCCTATCCATGCATAGATCTGCATTGAAAAAAAAAGAGGGGCTTAAAAAAGATAACACATGAATGTTTGACAAAGAGCAGAATGGAGATCATACCACATTGTGGATAAATATGTATATGATTCAAAGAAAAATAATCATCTGAAATATGGCTACCCATATTCCCAGTTTGTGTAGAAATGAATCAAGCTTAACTCACACGGGGATGATAACAAACGCATACACTTGCATACTTCATGTAATCATGTTACAACAAATGCTCAAGGCAAGTTTAGCTTCATGTTAAAAATTTACATATACTAACTGAAACTGAACATGGACAACTGCTAGAACATCTTCCTTTGGCAGCTTTACAAATGATATGATTTTTCTCCATGACATCAACTAACTGAATTGCACATCTAGTAGAACATCCCTTCCACTGCTTATTTTGTTTTTCTTCGCCACCTCGATAGACTGTCTGAAAACTGCATCCCAAGAAACACAGCCTTGCAAGACCCCCCCACCCCCAGTCTCGTAGGTAAGATTTCTAATCCAATGTCTTTGTTTGAGTTACATTTTGATGCAAAGTTTGGTCCAATGCCCAAATCCAGAAGTGAGGAACTGGGGACACAAACCAAACAATGTCTCAATTAGATAAGTTTCACCAGAGCTCGACACAAACAATGAAAGTTTTAGACAGCACGACACAAACAGCTCTAAAACTGTAGACGAGAGTCACCAACCAAACGTTGTTCACATTTCAGAACTTACGCGACTTCAGTTTGCTTGGAAGCCCCAACAAACCTTGTGAGTTGTGAGTATTTTGGCAATAAGTTACAAGTGAAACTTGTGGTTACCTGTTTAGGGAACCTTATGATCTGGAAATGGAGCGTGACGTCGTGCAGGTCCTCACTGAAACAAGTGACCTGCACCCCACCTTCAGAGGACAGATCACCTGAAGAACCGATTTGGCTGGCCGTCGGGGCCTGCGAAGCCACCGCCAAATCTGACAAGCTTGTTGTGAGCTCCTCTGAAGACATGATGCCGGGGCGGATCTAGATGCACACAGAACAATTCGTGAGGTAAATAAATTCGCGATGAAGGCCCCGCTTGGCTTCCAGGTAAACTTATGTGCTTGTGTTCAGTTTACACTGGCATTTGACTAGGCACTAATGAAACGACCCAATACAAGCAGATGCTTTGGTGACTCAAATTAGAGGATCTGCGCGCTTGTAATTTAGTTCAAAAGAAAGCATCAAGCCATAAAGTCCACCAAATTTCTAAGATACCAACAATTGCATATACAGTTCATCACCAAGAAATCAACTAGAAAGGCTGGAGCACGAAACCTGCAGCCGCTGACGCAGATGACAGACAGGCGGTAGCAGTAACGAAACAGTGGACGATGCGGAGACAGTGGCCTCGTCGCGAAAAGGTGGTGGTCCTCGGGCTTTCTTGCCGGCGGCGGCTAGCAGGAAGTCCTCAGGATGAGGGGTGGCGGCGGAGCGGGCAGGCTCTGGCGACGGAGGTGTATGGGGGGTGGAAGCGGCCGGCGGGAACGAGGTACCGCGCCGGTGCCAGCAGCTGGTCGGCGGCGCTGGGGACAACCCTAATCGCCAGAAGAAGGAAGAGGGGAAAGGCTCGCGTCCGAAGCCTGTCTCGGTGCTAGGCGGCGGTCGAGCGGCGCCAGCCTCCCGGTCGGTCGCATCCCGTGAGCCGATTGCGTTGTTTCCCAGCCGTCGGATCAGTCCCCCACATCTTTTTTTTTTTGCCAAAAAAATTAAAGCCATTAAGCTACGCACGAAGGGGGCCAACTAGCTATGCCACATGGCACAAGCTGGTTGGCCGCGGTGAAAAAGCTTTTAGAATATATTTTTTAGATGGAGGTGAGGAACTTTTTTAAAATGCTTTTTCTTTTTACATGAAGGTGATGATCCCACATATTTTTTTAAATGGACAGATACACAAAGTGGCGCTCTGGTAGGCCACATCTGTGTTTTTTTTTTTACTTCTTTTTCTAGATGGAGGTGATGATTTTTTAAATATTTTTCTAGATGGAGGTGATGACCACGTATATTTTAAATGAAAACATGTGCACAACTTCCTTTCAAACGGCGTCACCGGGTGGCGCCTCAACTATTAGTTCACACACAAAGCATGCAGGGAGAGAGCAAACAGTGGGCGCGACACTGCCCTTGAAGCATGCCGGTTTGCCGCTCTCGTAGCACCCATCCTCGCTGGTTTCAGCATAACCTCATGGTAGCATTTCAGCTGTCGCCCTTGAACGTGGCCGCCAATGATTGGAGCACAATCATGGACGGTTTGCATCTCCTGCCCCATATAGCTTGTGTCACTTTACATGTGGCAGTCCCGAGTTCCGACACAACTTTAGCTCAGTTTCAGCGTCGCCGTCGAAAGGGTGCAGCTTTGGCCGTCAATTGTTGCAATTTTTTGCTTTTGCCGAGGGTGATGGTCGGTTCCAGCATGCAGTGTCGTCGTCGCCAACGCTGACCGGTTGCAACAAATGGTGTCCACCATCTCAACAACGGCGAGTGCAGGTTGTAGCACAACGGCATTCGGACACGTCTTCTCTAGCCCCGATAGGCGTCGGGCACAACTTCAACCAGCGTTGGTTGATACGTCTCCAACCTATATACAATTTTTTATTGTTTTATGTAATTATATTATCTGTTTTGTATGCTTTATATGCGGAAAAATGTCAAGCATGCTTGCGACACTAACACGAATATCCACAAAAAAATCTAAATTTTTAAAAAATATTTTACCACTTTATTTGAGGTATTGTTCATCCGGGACACTAACACTTGGTACTAAGTTAATGGGTTAGTCAAAACATCGTCTGAGCTTTATATGTTATATATTATTTCTATAGACTAACCTATTAACTTAGTGCCAAGTGTTAGTTTCTGTTTTTTTGCATGTTTTTTGTTTCGTAAAAAAAATCATACCTACCACAATTCAAACACAATGAAACTTTACGATGACTTTTTCTAAAACATAAGAGACATTGTAGGCTTCAGGGAAGGACGAGAAGAACCATGTGGGCCCCACAAGCTAGTTCGACGCACCCCCTGACATGCGGCTCCGCGTAGCTTCGCTTGCCCTAATTTTTGGCCTATAAATTCTCATATATTTCGAAACCCTCGAAGTGAGATCCGAAACAATTCTTCCGCCACTCCAAGCCTTTGTTCCGAAGCGGTTCCATATGCGGCGCTGTTTCGATGCTCTACCGAAGGGGGGAACCATTGGGGAGGCAATCTTCTGTTGGGGAACGCAGTATTTCAAAATTTTCCTACGATCACACAAGATCTATCTAGAAGATGCATAGCAACGAGAGGGGGGAGTGTGTCTACGTACACTCGTAGACCGAAAACAAAAGCGTTTAGTAACGCGGTTGATGTAGTCGAACGTCTTCGCGATCGAACCGATCAAGTACCGAACGTACGGCACCTCCGTGATCTGCACACGTTCAGCTCGGTGACGTCCCTCGTACTCTTGATCCAGCTGAGGCCGATGGTGAGTTCCGTCAGCACGACGGCGTGTCGACGGTGATGATGAAGTTACCGACGCAGGGCTTCCCCTAAGCACTACGACAATATGACCTAGGTGTGTAACTGTGGAGGGGGGCACCGCACACGGCTAAAATATCAACTTTTCTGTCTATGGGGTGCCCCCCTCCCCCGTATATAAAGGAGGGGAGAAGGAGGAGGGCCGGCCACAAGGGGCGAGCCCAAGGGGGGAATCCTACTCCTAGTAGGAGTAGGTTTCCCCCTTCCCTAGTCCTAGTAGGAGAAGAAGGAAGGAGAGGAAGAAGAAAAGGAAAGGGGGCGGCCCCCCTAGCCCTAGTCCAATTCGGTTTGGGCTAGGGGGCGCGCGCCACACCTTGGCATGTCTCCTCTCTTTCACCATTAGGCCCATGAGGCCCAATAACTTCCGGGGGGTCCGGGTACTCTGAAACTTAGCCGAAACGATCCGAACCATTCCGATGTCTGAATGTAGCCTTCCAATATATGAATTTTTATGTCTCGACCATTTCGAGACTCTTCGTCATGTCCGTGATCTTATCCGGGACTCCGAACAACCTTCGGTACATTAAATCACATAACTCATAATACATATCGTCATCGAACGTTAAGCGTTCGGACCCTACGAGTTCGAGAACTATGTAGACATGACCGAGACACATCTCCGGTCAATAACCAATAGCGGAACCTGGATGCTCATATTGGTTCCTACATATTCTAGGAAGATCTTTATCGGTCAAACAACATAACAACATGAAGGAAATATGCCCTAGAGGCAATAATAAAGTTGTTATTTATATTTCCTTATATCATGATAAATGATAAATGTTTATTATTCATGCTATAATTGTATTAACCGGAAACTTAGTACATGTGTGAATACATAGACAAACAGAGTGTCACTAGTTTTGCCTCTACTTGACTAGCTCGTTGAATCAATGATGGTTATGTTTCCTAACCATAGACATGAGTTGTCATTTGATTAACGTGATCACATCATTAGAGAATGATGTGATTGACTTGACCCATCCGTTAGCTTAGCACGATGATCATTTAGTTTGTTACTATTGCTTTCTCCATAACTATACATGTTCCTATGACTATGAGATCATGCAACTCCCGAATACCGGAGGAACACTTTGTGTGCTACCAAACGTCACAACGTAACTGGGTGATTATAAAGGTGCTCTACAGGTGTCTCTGATGGTGTTTGTTGAGTTGGCATGGATCAAGATTAGGATTTGTCACTCCGATTGTCGGAGAGGTATCTCTGGGCCCTCTCGGTAATGTACATCACAATAAGCCTTGCAAGTAATGTAGTTAATGGGTTAGTTACGGGATGTAGCATTACAGAACGAGTAAAGAGACTTGCCGGTAACAAGATTGAACTAGATATTGAGATACCGACGATCGAATCTCGGGCAAGTAACATACCGATGACAAAGGAAACAACGTATGTTGTGTTGGGGAACGTAGTAATTTAAAAAAAAAATCCTACGCAATAATAAAGGCACGTATTGTATTGTTGGTACTAAGAATAAAACGACGGGGTTCAGTCATATTGATTGGTCTTACTTAGTCTCCATTATGTCATCTTGCTTAATGTGTTACTTTATTTTTCATCAACTTATTACTTTGAGATGCATCCTGGATAGCGGTCTTGGGGTGGAGTAATAGTAGTAAATGCAATTGGATTAACGGTCTGCTTGTCACGGACGTAATGCCTATATATTAATTATGCATGGATGATCATCATAACTATGTTTAATTCTGTCAATTACCCAGCAGTAATTTATCTACCCACCAATGTTATGCTTATGAGAGAGATGCCTCTAGTGAACCAATGGCCCCGGGTCCATTCTCAATTATTACTAATAATCCTACAATTACCTTTCTATTTTATTTTGTTTACTTTTTATTTTATTGTTTTTACTTCCGCTGCCAGATTTAATTTTGCAGCTGGCACGAACAAGGGGAGTGACGATCTCCTTGCCTTTTTTGGGTGCAAGTATTTGCTTTGTGTGTGTGCAAGTACCGTTTACTTTGTTCGTGTGTTGCTTTCTTCTGATTCGATAACCTTGGTTCTTAACCGAGAGAAATAGTATTTCTGCTACTATACTGCTTCACTCCTTTTTTTTCGGGGAAACTCAACAACTCTATATCACGAGTAGCACCGGTTCTAGCATCGCCTTATTCAGATTTTCTACCAGGACCCCCCACCAATATCGTATGCATAATCTATATTCAACAATTCAGGTTGCAATATTAGAGTTTTTGCCAGGTTTTTAATGGTTTGTAGGAATTTGAACCTCGTCGTTTAGTTTAACCGTGTCTATGATATGAAATCAATAATCACCAGAGATCGGTTTAGCTATTGACAAGGCGTATTGTCGAGTAAAATATAGCCGGACCATCAAGGTCAACATTCATCAAATCGATAGTTCTCCCCTTCTCATCTTTCGATCGGGCCTCCGTTGCATCAGATTGCCTGCAGTGGTGAGCGCCGTGTCCGTTGGATCGGTTGTGTTCCATCACGTGTGTACTTGCGGTTTTATTAGTCAGATTATGTGTATGTGTTTTTCTTTGTCTTCTCTTCTCGATCACGTCTAGGCGCCTGCATATAAACCGCGGCAGACATCTGCAGGCCACGCGCTTGCTCATCTCCTGTTTCTCACTACGTGCCTTAGATAGGAACAAAGAAACCGGCCGTTCATTTGAGTATCTATCCAGGGCGTGATGCCGATGCCGTACTTATCTTAACCAGATGCCGGACGGGATGTGATATGGAGCCAACCAAGAACGTGTGTTTCTCATGTCTTTGTCTTCCAAGGTCAACTAAAAGCTAGTCTAGTATATATGTCCCTGTTCAATTAGCTCTAGAATAATGCAGTGCACGTATCGTGGTAACGGTGTACGTATCAATCTAGTACTCTATATATGCTGACCGCCACACCAAAACAAGGACCCAGCATGTATTGACTTCCAAGACGCTCCTCACGCCAACTTTTCTTAAGCAGCAATGCTGTCCGTACAAGCGCTTATCACAAGAAGGGATCAAAGGACAAATTAAAGATGCCAATCAAGCAGCTGCCGAAAGAGTTGAAAGAAGAAGGAATGGAAAATTTAATATTGGTAACACGTCTCTGTATTATAAGGAGGTCAAACAAGTTATTACCTCTCTGGCTAGCAAGTAAGTAATATGTTTATCAAAGATTCCCTGTGACGATTGTAAGCTGCAACTTGGAAGTTTATTAAAAGGAGGAAAATGTGGCGCTAAGACAGGAAAGTCTAGCTGCCGGCCGCCAGCCAGTTGTTTACACAACGAGACAAACTTACACCCTGATCTAGTCATCCTTGTGAGTTGGTACGCGCTGCATTCATGCCTTCATGGTTATCCTCGTCGTCAAGTTATAAAATACTTCATTTTTTTGGAACGTTATAAACATTAAACATATTTTCATCCATGTGAACAACCGCCATTTGCACCCGAGCTCACCATGAGCTTAATTGGCAAGAATGATTACAGTGCTTGAAAGAAGAAACATACCCCCCCTTCCCCACCCCCACCGCCACAACCAAAAGAAAGGTATCACAAGCTCTACATCGAGTGGTACGCGTAGGTATCAGATAAATGGTTGAGTATCACGTGTATGAGATATTGTGTGCAAAATGGTGCATTTTTTTGGCATGCCCCTTTTAGGTATCATCAAATGTATTTTGGGGTTTTTTATCTGAATGAAATTGGCAGAGCTCCTGCCTTGCATTTAAAAAACAGCATTGATGCAGGAGTAATCATGTCCACTAGCATTTATCATAACTAGCTAATTGTCCGTGCGTTGCAACCGGCACATACTCTAGTGGTGCAACTTCAATCTTGTTCGACATATACCTTACATCACTTTTGGTAATATTTAATTTGGTGAGAGTATAGGTAGGAGAAGGCAAGGCAAATTTTGATTTTTGTTGAGATTTTGGTAAGATTAATTTGGTTTGATTTGATTGAATTAATGCATCAGGAGGTTTTGGGAAAGTATCGATTTGGTTTAGATTATTCCAAGTGAATATATTTATGTTAGTTTTTTACTTTGTATGCCATCGGTTCAGGTTAAAAAAAACAACATGAAACCAAAGGGGGTGGGGAACGTGGGAGGAAAATCAGGTGGGAAGTGGAGGCGACACTGCCAACCCCCCCTTCAATAGTAGAAATATGCTGAAAACTTGTACTAAGCCTAATGACAATGAAAACTTGTTTACTACCCCCTCCGATCCAAAATAAGTGTCGTGGTTTTAGTTCAAATGTTGCAACAACATTTGAACTAAAACCAGGACACTTATTTTGGATTGGAGGGGGTACACATGTTATATATGAAGGAGCACATCTACTACATTTTTATGATGTTTGTAGAATACTTGTTGACCTTTACACGCCCAAGGGGAAGATGAGGCATGCTCATGTGGTCATGTGCAGCGGGAGGAGAGAGAGGAAGGTCGGTAGCAACATCAAACATATTCAAGCACCGACATATGAATAGTTATAAAGTACGAGTCTACTATCAAATGAAACAAACAGTGCATGATTACGATCTACCTTGTGAAATAATGTTTTTGGAGGTGACGATTGCACAAGGAGTTTTCAATAACAACCAGAAATTGGTGTACCTGAGAAATTAAGCTCACGTAGCCCAAGTGTAGGTGGAATCTTACTTTCACATGACCATTAGGAGACTACCAAAGCCTTCTTTGATATGTTACAGTTTGGGTTGAGACGTAAAAAACAAGAGAATTGAAGGAAAGAAGAGTTGAAGTCAATCCAAATTGCCAAGAGATCTAAATTTTGGACCAACACGGTTTTCTCATGCGGTGCCAAATAAGAAACATGTACTCCCTTCGTAAACTAATACAAGAGTGTTTTGCACTCAATCCAAATTGCCAAGAGATCTAAATTTTGGACCAACACAGTTTTCTCATGCGGTGCCAAATAAGAAACATGTACTCCCTTTGTAAACTAATACAAGAGTGTTTAGATCACTATTTTACTTTAGTGATCTAAATGCTCTTATATTAGTTTACAAAGGGAGTACAATGGAAAAGATAATTCCGTACTCTTTAGAGTGGATACAATATGTTTTCTCATATTCGTGTGGGGAAGTCAACAACTAGAACTGATAGTTTCCAAAATAGTGTCCTCGTAATTTATAAAAGGAAATTGAGAGAGAGAGAGAGAGAGAGTTTGCAAGCTTAAGGATTTATTTCCCAAAGTTCTGGGATTATTGCCACATGTCCTAAAATCACACAAGTCCTGGCCACAAAGGCCCACTTGTACTTCTTGACCCCTAAATTCCGAATGTTGCACAAAATAGATATATTATGTCGTGATGCTAACTTATTAATTAGATATTGTCATTTAAAATAATATTCAATATATAAGTTTGCTTAGCATTGGATGTTAGTTTAGCCTTTGCACTAAGCTTTTATTCTTATTGTTAAATATCCGCACATCCGTCAGCAATGGTAGTAGCCAGTTTCTCTCACTCTCAATATCTCCTTACTAGGTATGGATCTGTAATTCTATTTGATACGTCTCCAACGTATCTATAATTTTTTTATTGTTTTATACTATTATATTATTTGGTTTGAATGTTTTATATGCATTAATATGCTATTTTATATTATTTTAGGACTAACCTATTAACCTAGAGCCTAGTGCCAGTTTTTATTTTTTTTTCTTATTTTTGACTTTTACAGAAAAGGAATATGAAACGGAGTCCAAACGGAATAAAGCTTTACGATGATTCTAGGGCGCTTGTGGCCTCCTCGTGACTCTTCTGGCCCTCTCTCCAAGCCACGTAGGTGTCTTCTGGTCCAACAAAAATCATCGTAAAGCTTTATTCCGTTTGGACTCCGTTTGATAATCCTTTTTTGTAGAAGTCAAAAACAAGGAAAAAAACAGAAACTGGCACTAGGCTCTAGGTTAATAGGTTAGTCCCAAAAATAATATAAAATAGCATATTAATGCATATAAAATATTCAAAACAGATAATACAATAGCATGGAACAATCAAAAATTATAGATACGTTGGAGACGTATCAATGGGCTACGTGCGGATATGTGTGGCATGCCATATACCCTGCCCATCACCCGCATTTGCATGGCTTTTTGTGTCTCACGTGTCGCTACCGGGACATGGTGAGTTGCCTCTGTGCTCGGCACATGTGTAAAAGGTGGCAGCGGCGGTACAAGTGTGTTGCTGAGACGTGGTGAGTTGCCTCTGTGCATGATTGATACGTGTATAAAATGTGACGGCATTGATCTCTACAGCTTTGGGTGGGTAGGTGGATGGCGGTCATGCGTTGTTGCCTTATGTCGCCAACCTTCTGCTCGTCTGCATATGTCATCAACACCTCTCAAACAAAAAGAAAGAAAACATATGACAACAAAAAGGGCCCCCGAACGAAGAGCGGTGCGGCAAAGCGCACACCACTTTCTACTCATATCAATTATACTGTAATTTTGGAAGAAATGCACTTAATTTCTAGAGAAACAAAGAGAATATGATTCACAGTGGAGCTAGAAGCTAGCCAATTACGGTAATATTTATTATCATAGTCATCAAGTTAGTCAATTCTTAAATGTTGATTGAACTATAGTGCCCCCTAGAAAAAGATTGGGGTGCATTGGGGCTAGCGCACCGCTGGCCCCGGCCGTAAGTGGATGATCAACTCCGTAGGGTTGTGCCTACTTGCAAGTATGTGTGGCGTGTGTATGACTCTTTGCGTCTTACGTGACAATACTGGTGTGAGTGCGTTGCCGGGATGTGATGAGTTGTCTATGTGCATGGTCAGCATGTGTGTCAAAGGTTCTTTGCGCCTTACGTGCCGGTGCTAGTACATGTGCACTGTTGGGATGTGGTGAGTTGCATGTGTATATGGCTGGCATGTGTGTGAAAGGGCCGGTGATGGTCTCTATCGATTTTTGTGGTCGCTGTGTGTGGGTTGGTGGGATGGGGTGGGGTTGGGGGAGGGGGGGGGGTTATGTTGGCTCGTCGAAGTGAGAGGTCCCTTACGTTGTAGGCACTATGAATAAAGAGTGGCGCGGCACCTTCTAGTTAGATCGGTTATACTACGTTTTGAAGATGTTTTCACTAAGTTCAACACAAAGAACACACTTAAAGCAAACGATGAACTACGATGTTGAACTTAGGAAATCATCAACATGGATGGATGATTCAGTATCACATCGAAGGAACTCTTCTAGAGCAGCAAGAAGAAGATCATTCACATTGGAGCTAGAAAACCAGCCAGTTGGCGGGTTATTTTTATTTATTTACACGATGGCTCACCGCAGTTTCCCTCCCTCTTAGCTTAAACATGCCGGCAGATTCAAAGAATCTGGACACCATGACCATGGCCACCTAGCTAGTCTACAACCACCGATTGATGTACAGGAAAGCTAGCGGTTGAATTTACGGCCGGCGGAAGAGGTGCTCCTCGCCGGTTTTGTGGTCGACGTGCCGGATCCAACGGCTCGACGCGCTCCGGCTGCGCCGGCACTGTAGGCTCGGCCCCTTGCCTACGCCGACGTGGAGGACCTCGACGCCCTTGTCGACCGGCAGGTACACGGACCGCACTACCCTCGTGCCTGCCGCCATGGACGCTTCGAGCGCCTTCGTGCCAGGCCGCCTCCCGTCGCCGTGGCGCACCACCACCATCCCTCTCGGCCCAGGCCTGGCCGCCGCCAGCACGGCCGCCCCGTCCCGCCTCCGAGCGTCGACCACCAAGAAGTCCACGCCCTCCAGCTCCGCCATGGACCGGTCCGCGTCCTCGTCCGGCAGCACGCGGGCGTAGCGGCCTCCCGTGCGCCCGGCGGCGGCGGCGAGGGCGAGGCTCGTGGTGGCCGAGTCGGGAGCCGAGACCTCCGGCGCCTCGGCGACGAGCTGCGCGTTCCATCCCCCGACCATGGCGGAGACGAGCTCGGCGACGCCCGCCGACCCCGCGGGGCCGTGCTCGGAGTCTGACAGGGCGCTGACGCCGGCGATGAAGGCCTGGGACGCGGTCTCCGGGCACCACACCAGCTTCATCTCGGCCTCTCTTTCTGTCTCGCTCTGTGCGAAGAAAAGAATACTTTGGGAGAAAGCGAACTGGAGTAGCTAGGGAAGAAAGCGGTGGCGCACGGCAGGTATATATGTACCCCCGATGAGCGTTGACAACCGCAGATTGATCGGGGGGCAGGGCTGGGTGCGGTGGATTGAAAAGCACAGCACACGTTTTGGGTTTGCGTCGCCGTCGCGGCAATACATGGATGTGGTGGAAACGTGGAGAGGCCGACTATTTCCACCGCTTTGTGTCGATCGCATCCTACCCGGATTCGGGTCACGAAATTTCCACATGCTTCTCTGCGGGCACATCAGTTAGTTGGTTATTACAGGAACTACTTCGCTGTCCATATCAGTTAGGGCTGCAAATTCATGGCTGCTAAGGTACCCTTTGGCCCTAGCTACTCCCTTCGTCTCATAATATATTGAGGTAATATCATTGAAAGTCATAGAACTTGTGTTCGATATTCAGTTTGGTGCTAAAACTTTAAAAATACGGATTTGTGGTCATTCAACTTGCGTTCTTGTGCAAATACGGTCATTTTGGTCATACTCAGACGTATCACGCGCTTACGTGGCACCCCAGCGTGGCTACGGCCCATTGTTAGTGACCGAAACAGGTCGCCGCATTTTTTCTTTGCAGAAGCACCCTTGCTCTGTATTTAATTAATTTAATTGAGCATAATCCCCTCTGTGTGTCCCACTTGTCAGCATGAGGTGGTGTGAAAAATGAAAATAAAAAGTACACGCGCAGGGATTTTAACTCCATACACCTCGGGTACATCCATGCACAAGCAAACCACTACACCAACTACATATTCCTTACTGTAAAGAGGTAAACCTGATTTTATATTAGACGCAGTTCTTCTTAGATTCTGTTTTTCCCATGTTCGGCTAGTAAAAACTGGATACCGGAAAATCTCACCTTTTTTCACCAAAAAGCAATTAAGAAAACTGTTTCAAAATGTATAATGTTTAATCCATAGCGTACAAAACTTTGTCATGAGCGAGAATTTTTTGTTCCATTTTTTTCGAGAGGGTTGGAAAAAATCCGGGTTTCAAAATATCTTGGCAATTCCAGTTTTTATCTACCAAAATTTTGAAATGAATTTTGAATTCAATTCTTTTTATCATCTAAATATATTTAATTTAGCAAAAAGAAAGTGACGCCTGTTACAGTGGTCAGCTCAACTCCTCTCTTATATAGAAGTTTGCATGTTCAATTCATTGTTATAGTTCGAGACCATTTTTATAAACGAGCATGAATAAAGAAAAAAATATTTCACAATACAAGGAATAGAATCGCGGCCCCTGCCACTAAGTTAACTATGCCATTAGGATATTGTATGCACACAAAAGTTATTATATTTGACATTGTTTTTGTTGTTTAAATTCAAAATTTCGGGCGACAACATTTTTTCGGGGGACCGCCAAATTTTCTGGGGACTGATCAGTTGTCGAAAATTCGGTCTGAGAGAAAAAGAACCTGAATACGAGTAGTGGTCGTGGACAATATATAAAATCGGGCTTCTCTCTTTACAGGCATTGGTTGGTACTTAGTGTAGCGTTTAGCTGCAGTGTGTCCACGCTTGAGGTTGAGAGATTGAATCTGCTGGGCCACCCTTTTTTGTCACTCAATTCGCGTTGGGGCTTCTGTTTGTGATTAAACGAATTTTAGTTGATCATGTTGAACGTCAATCGGCACTGATGGAATGATGTATGGCGGACTATTTTATTGACAGGTCCCGTGTTTGAACCCCATGTGTGCCATCTTTTTTCATTATATTTGAGGGCTTTGTGCGCATTAAATAAAATGTGAGGGAGTTCTCTGTAAAAAATCCAGCGTGCTATGGTCACCTAGTGCCTTGTGCATTCCCAACCACTGACAAGTGGGCCTTCACCGGGCTGGCACGCCATGTTGACAGGCCATGTGGCTGGATACGAGAGGAAGCACCGTATATGCACGCGGGGACAAGTTATGTGACCATAAATTCGTATTTTTAAAGTTTTAGCACCAAACTGAACATTGAGCGCAAGTTTTATGACTCCTGGTGATATTACCTCTAATATATTCAACCCTCTCAACACCCACCTAAGATTTCTTTTCTTGTTCTGCTATTTATCCATCTAGTACTGCCGAAAAATGGTATTCCAACATTTAATCACAATTTCATCTACATTAGGCCTAAAACCAACGTAATTCCAACAAGAAAAATATTATTTTTCTGTACTTTTGTGGTATTAACATCCATGACCAAATGAGTATGATCTGACAAAATTGTAGGCAAGGTCTTAACAAATACCATAGGAAATTAAATTCCCCATTCTATAGAAATTAATGTCCTATGTTATTTTTCCATAATGGGATTCTCCTGATAATAGACTAAGTGAAACATCTACCATCTAACTCTAACTCGTTCAACTCATTATTCTGTATTAGACGATTAAGAAAGTTTTTCCTCCTACCACTCTCACTAATTTTTCTATTGATATTAAAATCACCCGACCACATAACGTAAGGTTCTACTGTTAAGCACATGGACCAGTTCTATTAAGAAAAATGTCTTTATTTCTAGGCTGGGCAACACCATACACAGACATAAAAGTACACAACTCACTAGTAATTTTAGACATGACCAAGGCTCTAACATAAAATTGCCTATATCCTCCTCCAAAATATGATAAGAAATCAACATACATACCCAGCAAATACCCCCTGACAAACCAGGATTAGGGAAAAATAACAACTTAAAATTTATAACGCCAGAAATATTGTCTATAAACTGAGAAGGGCAAACCTGCATTTTGTTGGGATAGTGGAAAACGAAAAATTCGTCTTACGATCACCCAGGAACAATATGAAGATGCATTAACGGTTAGGATAACGATCATTACCGACTTCGAGTAGTAGCAGAACTAGACGAGTTGGTGTAGATCATACTTGGAGTCCCTCGAACCATAGATGAACGATCCCTCGAATGGAAGACCAAAAGCACGACATCTCTATTTGGTTGCAAGCGTATGGTCTTCATGATCAGGCAGCGCTTCGCTGTCCAGAGCTAATCGTCGCTAGAGAATTAGAGGGAGGAGATTAGAACCACAATGGGCTTCTAATTATGAATATTAGAGGATCTAGGTCTAGTCCTAATTAGATTAATTAGAACTATGACTAGAGGAGGCTCCAAAATTTATGTATCCAAAAGTGTCGAGAACCTCTACTATATGTAGGTTAGAGGAGAGGAGGGACGCCACAAGGGGAGCGGGGAGGACTCCCCTCCCCTTGCGCCAGCCAAGGGGGGAAGGAGTCCCCCCCCCCTCTCTCCAATTGGGCCTCCCACCAAGGGAAAAGGGGTGCCTCCCCTATTGGGCCTTGGTGGCCCAATTCTCCTTCCACTAGTTGGCCTTTTTAGACCCGTTGATATTCTCTTTCCACAATGACATGTATTGTCCTTTTCTTTGTTTTTATGCCCTGCACAACTACTATCAAACAAACCCAAACCAACTACACCCAACAATCATTGACTGAACTAGGCCAATCAAATAAGGGGTGCTCCTATAGGGTACCTTCTTTTTTTTGCGAGGGCCTATAGGGCACCTTCAGCGCCAGAAATGTGTGTCGGTGCTCAAGCACACCCCAAGGGGGCCGCGGCCCACCAGAGTTCGCTCCCATGCCCCGCTAGCTTCGCTCTCTCGGTAAATAACCTAGTTTTTCATTTTTGTGTTGTTGATCTGGTAGGAAAAATTGCCTGTTTTTTCAATACTTATGAAAAAATGTGAAATAAAAAACATTTTATGGATTTTATAAAACAATTCATCCATTTGAAGAAAATTTCATTGATTTTGGAAAAAAGTTCATCCATCTGGAAAAAGTTCATCGATTTTGGGAAAAAGGTCATCATTTTTAAGAAAATTTCACAACATTCATGAAAAGTTCCTCTATTTTGAAAATAACTTCATCAATTTTCTATAAAAGTTCATAAAATTGAAAAAGGGTCATCAAATTTGAAAAAGTTCATCGATTCTGAAAAAGTTTATCCAATTTTAAAAAAGGTCATCAAATAAAAAAACCATCAATGTTCAAAAAGTTCATCAAATTTAAGAAAGGTTTTTGAAAAGAAAATCATCAATTTAAAGAAAAGTTCATCAATTTGAAATAAACTCCATACATTTTGATAAAAAAGTTCACACATTTTGAAATAAAGAAAAAGGAACTGGGAAATAAAGAAAAGGATTAAATAGGAAAAAAGATGTAAATAATAACACAAGCTGTCGTGGCCGGTTTTTTATGTCGACTTACACTGATCGAGGAAGTCATGGGTTCGAATCACACGTCACACAAACTTTCTTGTAGTTTAAAACATAAAAGGAGTAAATGGGCCGACTCAGCGTGCACACGCGGGCGGGGGGGGGGGGGGGGGGGGGGGGGGGGGGGGGGAGGAGGATTGGGGTGCGCCGGCTTGCGAAAATTGAAGAAACGGGCGCTTAAGACGCCGTTTACGAGTTGCCTCGAACAGGAAAAGAAGATAATGGACAGGAACCAAATCGGTTAGGAAGGCAAACCCTATTCAACGCTTGAGGCGCTACTTTCTATTGTTTTGGAAGAAGGTGCAAACCCGGTTAAACCTTGGGCTTTGTCCCATTTAATTCTTCATACCACATGCTCATCTTTTCTTCTTCTCACATTATGGTTGCTAGAAGGTTTCGTCAGTTTTCAGTGTTTTTTTACTTTTGCTTTTATTTGGTTTAATTTTGTTTTTTTCTTTTTCCTTCTTTAAATACACGATTTTTTAAAAATTTGTAAAAAGTCATGAACTTTTTCCAAATTCACGAATATTTTTCAAATCCGTGATTTTTTTTAAATGCCTGAACTTTTTTCTAGTTCATGACCTTCTCTTTCAAATTCCTCAACATTCTCAAATTCATTAACTTATTTCAAATTTGTGAACATTTTTCAAATTCGCAATGTTTTTCCTTAATTTGTGCATGAAAATTTTCTGAGTTCGCAAACTTCTTTTTCAATTGAACTTTTCTTATGAACTACAGTATCTTCAAATTCATGAACTTTTTCATATTTGCAAACTTTTTCAAATTAGAACTTTTCAAAAATCCGTAAGTATTTTTTGATATGACAATTAAAACCGGACCGCTTTTTCCTACCAGATCAACCGCAAAAGAAAAAGAAAAAAAAACCGTTGGCAAAGCAAGCGCGCGACCGAGTGAGCTGGCGCAAAGTTGGCCGCGGTCCGCTGGCAAGCTTTTTGACATCTCAAGAAGCTCCATAGTCTAATCGTGCAACGTAAGGTAGAAACCAAGTCCAGCCGGATACCCTTAAAAAAAAAAAGTCCAGCCGGATATCTCCCTACCCGCCAAGCTCTCGGCCGCAATCGGCAGCCGGTAGTAGTCAGGGTTTCCGTAATCACACTTGATGTTGCTCGTCGCACAGTCCGAGGCAAAGTAGATGTGGTTGCTGCTCCCGGCGAGTCGAGGGGAGCCTCGCGTGGAGAGGCACAGGCTGCACTGGCTCCCGGCCAAGATGGCCGTCTCCCCAATGTCCTTCACGGGGAGCCACCTTCGCTGGCGCTCGTCGCAGCGCGACACCTCGAAGTGCTGCCGACGGCGCGGACAGCACAGCGGCCGGCGCTCATAGCACATCGGCCTATCCATGGTGCTCACCATGAGAAGGTCGTGGCGCGACACGGACTCGGCGAGGACGGCCCACGCCAGCTGCTCCGGTCGCTGGTCCGTGAGCCGCCTCGTCCGCAGGCCGCCCCCGCCGTCGGGCGTCCAGGCGTTCACCTCGCCGAAGCTGCTGAGCGTGCAGAACGCGCCCTTGTGGAAGACGACGTCGAGGTACCTGTGCGGCGTGGCCCTCGCGGAGCGCGCCGTCCTCCAGGAACTGTCCCCGGGCCGCAGGAACGAGAGGCCGCGGCCGTCGCTGTGGATGAGCATGACGGCGTAGGTGCCGAGCCGGCGCCCCGGAGCGAGCGCCGCCTTGTGGAACGTGTCCTTGTAATTGGAGAGGAGCTCGGTCCGGAGCTCCTCCTGCTGCTTCCAGCTGCGTGACGAGTCGGTGAAGCGAGGCAGCGGGAACGCGGCGATGGATGGAGCTGACTTCCAAGACGACCTCGCGCGCCTCGGTATGCAGGAATATGCTGTGCGGGCGGTTCGGCTCCTGGAGGCGGCCGAGGCGCGCGGTCCTGAGCGCGCGGCGCCAGGACCTGCAGACGGCGGAGCAGAGCACGTTGTCGAGAGGGCCGGAGCGCCAGGCGATCTCGTCCAGCGCCTCCGTCGGCAGGTCGGAGAAACCCACGACGGCCGGCGGCGCCATGTGAATGCGGGGAGTCGAATTATCGATGGCACCAAAGCTAGCTAGCGCGCGCGACGATGCCGGTGATTCGTGAAGTGCCTTTGATGAGATTGCGATTCGAGTATTAAAAGGAGGGAGAATCGGGTGGTTGACCTGGCTTGGCCCCAACGAAACCAAGATATCTGTGGAGACTCGGTTGGATACGCTACGCTACGCATAGGCCTCCTTCGGTTCATAGGATTGGAAAATCATAGGAATAGAAAAGTCATAGAAAATGAGATGACATGTATTTCAAATCCTATGCATAGGAATAAAAAAGAAGATGCCTTTTGATTCACATTATAGGATTTTTTTCATTGAGTCTAGACTAATGTTTATTTTTCTATAAAATGTGAAGGATAGGAAGAATTCCTCCATAGGAATAGGATTTCATTCCTACAAACCAAAGAGCTCTAAAGGAATTTTTCTTATAGAAATCCTATCCTATGAAAATCCTATAAAATTCCTCCAAACCAAAGGAGGCCATAAGCGATTTTGCACGCGCGCCGGATCGACCAAACACCGCAAACCGGACTGAATTTTTCATCTGGCACGCTGCCTTTTTTTTCTTGCGGGGTGAAACGGAATTTCTTTGCTCAGCCTGGAGGAAGATCCTTCTTCATACACAAGTCCGATACATTAGCTGGCCCAGATTTTAACCAAACGGCAGTCCTAACTTCTACCCGACCAAACATAGCTAGTCTATGCCCAACACAATTTTGGCTCCTACTAATATGAGCAATCGAGCTTCCCCTTTCACCAAGAAGTCGCTTAACCTCATTAATCATCATCGCATGTTTTGATTTGTCATCTGTCGTCGACCGGATAGCCTGGACGGCGACTAGGCAAACCATCTCCACGTCCACCGGCAATGGTGACTATTGCATGGCAAAGTTGAGGCCCTCCAGACAAGCCACCAGCTCTGCTTGCACAGGATCTGCACAAGAAAGTAGGTTTCTGCACGCCGAGAAAATGATCATTCCATTGCTATCTCTCAAGATCATGCCTGCCCCCAAACCACCAGAAGCGGGACAGTAAGACCCATCGACGTTCAGTTTAACCCGCCCAGGTGCCGGGGCTTGCCACTTGCTATCCGGTGATGGCGTGGTGTCCTGATGCATTCCCGGTGCCGCCCTTGCAGCGGGCACAAGCACCATCTTGCCCTTCACGTGGTCCCCGTCCGGGTGTCGCTGAATAGCAGCTAGGGACGCTTCATAGCTGAGCAGGAACCGGCATGAGACCTCCACTGGGGGTGGCCTCTTTCCATGGACAATTTCGGTACGGATATGCCAGGCGCGTCACAGCACCAAAAGGACCCTCATGCGATCATCAGCCTGCATGGGGTACAACACGTCGAACAACCACTCGACACCGGTGGGCCTGAGAGAGTTCAGGTCTAGTAGGCACCAATGCTTCGACATGGCGCGCCACAGTTCCACAGCTCGGGGGCACCTGCAGAAGACATGGAACGTATCCTCTCGTTCCATCGCACACAGCGGACATGTATCAGTAACCTCCAGTGTTCTCGATTTTTTTGTTTGCCCAAGTGGCTAGACAATTGGATGCAAGTTTCCAGGCGAAGATGCGAACCTTTGGGGGAGCAGGGCACCTCTAAATAAGTGCCCAGACGGCACGTCGCCTGTCCGGTGCCCTGGCAATGCACATCCATCGGAAGGGTGTATGCATGTCATGTAGTGGCAGTGCACATCTGATCTCCTTTGTTCCCCGATCAAAAAGGGCTCCGCCACGGGGACGCGGACTTTCTACTCCTGAGCTCAAACGAGCTCAGGTGAACATTCAAATAAAAAAATGTGATTTTTTTTGTTATAAACATTGCCAAAAGTTTCACGTGCTTGCAAAAAATCGTCATGGACTCACATGTCTAGAAGACGTAGAAAAAAAATCGATACTCTGAAAATGCTACTTTTAAAAGCATTTTGGAGCACTGATTTTACTTTTTTTTGCTACGCCTTCTAGGAATGTGATTACATGATAAATTTTTGCATGCATTTGAAAATTTTGTCAATGTTTGTCACAAAAAAATTTAATTTTTTTTTGAAGTTTTTGCGATTTTACTATTCACCCGAGCTCATTTGAGCTCGGGGGCAGCAGGAGACTTTCGCTCCGCCACGGCTCCATTCTCATTGCGGAAACAAAACCAAACTTACAGCATCCACCATAATAAGGCCCTCTTTGATTCAAAGGATCTCTAAAGGAATTTTGGAGGATTCTAATCCTTAGGATTTTTTTCTCTTGGGGTTGTGGGTTGTTTGATTCATATGATTGCAATCCATATGGATTTTTTTGCATCGGATTCACTTGTACTACTTTCTATGAAAAATAATTCATCCACTCCAACATGTGAAGAATCCTACGTTTTTCTGGACACAATCAAACACTCATACAAATCCTGTAGGATTGAGAACGACATGCCATACCAGGTACTGGCCACACGCTGGAGGAATGGTGGGCACATCAAGGATGTGGATCCCAAAGAATTAAAGATCGAGCTTCGACTCTCTAGTCATGCTCATCTTTTGGTCGCTTTGGAAACAGCGCAACGCCAGTGTCTTAGGCAACACTGACCGGTACTATCTGAGTTCAATCTTTGTGCTGCTATTAAGTGTGATCTGCATCTTTGGAGCTTGACTGGGGGAGCTGGGAGAATTCCATTACCTGAGTAGTTGCCTTCGATAGAAACTAGGAGCTAGGAGTGGTGTCTATCCCTTGATCTTGGCGGGATTTCCTGTAAACTATATTTGCTCTCTGTAGTATAAGAAAAAAATGGTGCGCATTTTGCGTAGTCTCGTAAAAAAAAAACCACATGTCCTTCATCCGTTTGAGCGTTAATTAATATGGGACGAAATTAGTATGTGATTTCACATGTACCTGTATAGTGCCATGACCTCATGGTAAGATGAATACTGAAGAGGTGCTGCATTTTTTTAACTGCAAACCGTAGAACAGTTATACGGTGTTATCTCATTAGCAATCAAAATATAGTACAGTACAATTTTTAAGACAAAAGCTAGAAAAACAAACAGTCAACTAATTCCTACTCTTCAAAACACTATCATGAGATCAAGTACTAAGCTAAAAACTTAACATTCTAGCATCACAGATGAGCACCAAATCCATCCTTTCAAAATGTTCAAATGCTTAGCTTTGATCCTGTGTTCCAGCAACATAAGATCTTCTCTGACGTTGAAATTTTTGTTAGTAATAAGGTGTGCCTATTTTGCTTGTAAGAAATATGTCAGTGGTTCAAATTACATTTTTAGTATCGCATCAATTGTAAAAGTGTGGCAGAATACTAATTGAACTGTCATAATGTAATGGAGGTAATAGTGAACACTAGTACACTACTACGAGGAAGGTAAAATAACTTAGGGAAATATTTTGCATTAGGCAGGAGGTAGTAGCCTTTGTATTGTTGCAACATTGCAAAAATAATAATATTAGAAGCCTTAGTCTTTACTGAATGACTGAATATGCATATGTTTATCCTAAAAAACTCATGTGTGGTCTACAACTTCCAGCTTGTGTACCACGAACAGAATCATCTTCCAGATTGGTTCTTCCATAATTATACTGGTACCCACTGAGTATCTATTTCTATATATGATATGTAAGCATGTAGTTATCTTCTGTGCACGTGATTTACATAAGTAATTATCTCACCTAAAAAATGCATAAGTAATTATTGTTAAACATTGGATTATACACCCATGCTATGCCACGTACACATACAGGCCACCTCTGGTGCTAGGGTAGTTAGAGGAGATCTCTTTGTTTTATTTCATGTTTATCTCTTGATGTAATCCTCTCTATCCCCATGTATCTCTCTGGTGGTTCCAACTACCTCAATGTATGCCACCTGCGAGAGCTGGCCTCGCCCATATCAATATATATACGCGGGATCCCATGTTACGGGAGTTGAGACGCTTCTACAAAATCTAACATGGTATACAGAGCCTCCCTCTTCCCTCTCGTCTAGCTCCCGTCATCAACCTCCACCAACGCATCCAACCTCACCTCGCCATGTCTTCCTCTAGTTCAACCCTCTTCTCCGCTGGCCTAAACAACACCATCTCAGAACCCCTGACTCGCACGAACTATGTTCTGTGGCGAGCTCAAGCCCGATCTCAGATTATAGGAGCGGGCATCCTAGGATACCTAGATCAGACAATTCCAGAACAACCAGCCACCATCACCTCAAAGAACGCTGAAGGCAAAGATCAGATCGTTCCAAACTCAGCCTACTCCGCCTGGTTGATCTAGGATCAACAGCTTGTAGCCTATCTGCTTCGCAATCTCTCAAAAGAAGTTCTGGTGCAAGTCGCCTCCCTAGAAAAATCCCACGCCATCTGGACTGCCCTCGCAAACATGTTTGTTGCCCAGTACAGGTCGTGTGCCAACAACTGCCACGCCGCCCTCTCCAATGCCCAAAAGGGTTCTCAATCTACTGTTGCTTACTTCGGTCAGATGCGTGCACTCGCAGATGAACTGGCCATGGCTGGAAAGCCTCTTCTCGAGGGAGAGCTGATCTCCTTCCTCATTGCTGGCCTTGATATGGACTACCAACCCCTCATATCTGCTCTTGACGTCCGCACTGAGACCCTCTCCGTCGACGATATGTTCGGCATGGTGTCGAACTTCGATCAAAGAGTGGAGATGTTCCATGGCTCTGGATCGGGCGCCTTCAAGTCATCTGCAAACGCCGCCGCTCGAGGATGTGGTGGCCCTTCCAAGGGTAACCGCGGCTTCCCCAAGGGTGGCGGCAACAATGGTAGCAGCAACGACGGTTTCAACGACGGCGGCAAGAACGGCGACTACCACGGCGCGGTGGCGGCCATGGAAATAGCAGTGGCTACCGTGGCGGCGGTGGCGGCAACTACAACAACCACAACAAAATCATGGTGGCGGCGGCTACTACAACAACAACGGCCAGCCGCGCCCCTACTACAACAACAACCAAGGTCGTCACTTTGCCGGGTATGAGGAATATGAGAACAAATGTCAGACTTGCAAAAAAATTAACCACATCGCAAAAGAGTGCAAATGGCGCTATGCAGAGGATAACTCCCAGAGGAAACGAGTTGCGGCTGCAACGGATACCTCCTATGGAGTTGACTCCAACTGGTACCTTGATCCAGGCATCAACGAGAACATCACTTCTGATCTTGAGAAGTTGACCATGCATGAAAGATACCACGGCAAGGAGCAAATCAACACGGCAGAAAACGCCGCAGGTATGATGATAAGTCATGTTGGTCAGTCTATTGTTAAAACCCCACATTGTGATATTCATCTCAAAGATGTCTTACATGTTCTAAGTGCATCCAAAAATCTTCTGTCCGTTCATCGTATCACACTTGATAGTGGTGTCCTTATTGAATTTCACCCATTTTTCATTTTAATCAAGGACCAGGTCACGAGGAGGGTCCTCTATCACGGTAGATGCGTGCACGGTCTCTATCCGTTGATTCCCAAGTTTTCCAAATTCAATAAGCAAGTTCATGGAGCCTTCAAAGTCTCTTAAGAACGATGACACAACCGTTTAGGCCACCCATATTTTTCCATTGTTTATCAAATTCTTAGTAAACATAAGCTACCATTTGTTAGTGAGCATGATCGTGAAACTATTTGTGATGCTTGTCAAAGGGCAAAGAGTCACCAATTGCCCTATTCTATTTCAACCAGTGTGTCCACAAAACCCTTGCAACTAATTTTTTCCGATGTATGGGGTCCAGCCCCCTCCTCTGTTGGTAGACACACATACTACGTGAGCTTTATAGATGATTATAGCAAGTATACGTGGATCTATTTGCTTAAGAAACGTTCCGATGTTTTCCAAGTATTTCACAACTTCCAATCCCTAGTTGAGAGAAAATTTGATAGCAAAATTATTGCCATGCAATCAGACTGGGGTGGTGAGTATGAAAAACTGAACTCATTTTTTCAAAAAATAGGAATCTCTCATCATGTATCCTGCCCCCACGCTCGCCAGAAAAATGGATGCAGAGCGTAAACACAAACACATTGTGGATGTGGGTTTTTCACTTCTTGCCGCCGCCTCCATGCCCTTGAAGTTTCGGGATGAGGCCTTCCTAACCGCGGTTCACCTTATAAATCTCCTACCTAGTCGAGTTATCAACAATGAAACCCCAATTGAGCGCCTCTTTCACACCGAGCTAGATTATACCTCTCTCCGTGTCTTTGGGTGTGCCTGTTGGCCCAATCTCCGTCCTTATAATACTCACAAACTTAGCTTCAGATCCAAACAATGCGTTTACTTGGCTATAGTGCCCAACACAAGGGAGTAAAATGTCTTGATGTGGCCAGGGGACGTGTATACATCTCCCGTGGTGTTGTTTTCGATGAAATAAAATTCCCTTTTGAATCCCTTCATCCAAATGTCGGCGCCCTTCTCAAACAAGAAATACTCCTTCTTCCACCTTCCCTTTTCGGCATTGATCACGGGGGAACACAATAGTACTGATCAACCTTTGACTACTCATCATGTTTTGCCTGAGTTTATTGCTGCAGATTCATCCTCAGGAGCAAATTTGGGTCCAAATGAGCATCATTTCATGTGCCCCCCAGCAGGAGACACTGAGACACGAGGCGGATCTGCCTCGGGATCGCTTCTGCAGGCGGCAGACAGGTCTGCTTCGAGATTTGGTGCTGCAGCGCCTGACCCTGCCTCGGTGGCTGCGCGCCCGGTGGTGGACAACAGCGTCACCGGCGGATGCATGCAATCCTCCATCCCACGCCAACTAGAGGAGAACACGTGGAGGGGACTAGCAGCAGATTCATCCGGTCCCGCATCGCCTGGCCCCGCCAGGGTAGATCGGTTGCCCAGCCCGTGGTCGCTTGCGCCAGCGACGGGATCCCCTCAGGATTGGGGTCGCCAGCACCTGACACTGGCGCAGGAGGATCTCCACCTCCTGGATCACCCGTGCAACAGCAGCCTGTGGCCTCTCCTATGGCACCGTGCACTAGAATTCAAAGGGGAGTTACCACTCGCATGAATTACAAAAAATTCTCTAAATTTGGCATGCTATGTACTACTGGTGAACCTAACAAAACTTGAAGGAAGCTCTTAACCCAGGTGGGAACGGGCAATTGAAGAAGAGTTCAAGGCTTTGAAGAAAAACAAGACGTGGCATCTTGTTCCCCCTCGGCAAGGCAGAAACTTGATTGACTGCAAATGGGTGTATCTAAGAAATCTGATGGCACAGTAGATCACTATAAAGCAAGACTTGTGGCCAAGGGCTTCAAGCAAATTAAGGTATGGCATAGATTACGAGGACACGTTTAGTCCAGTTGTTAAAGCTGCAATGATACGCCTTGTACTGTCAATTGTTGTGTGTAGGGGATGGAGCCTTCGACAGCTAGACGTACATAACGCGTTTCTTCATGGTGTTCTGGAAGAGAAAGTTTACATGAAACAACCTCCTGGGTTTGAAGATAAAGATGCACCTTTCCATGTGTGTAAACTTGATAAGGCCCTATATGGATTAAAACAAGCACCTAGAGCATGGTACTCACGGTTAAGTATGAAACTGCAAGCACTTGGTTTTATTCCATCAAAGTCTAACACATCCTTGTTCATCTACAATAAGCATCAAACCTTCATATTTGTCCTCATATATGTTGATGATATTATTGTCACCAATTCTTCAAATGGAGTGTTGGGGAACGTAGCAGAATTTTAAAATTTTCTACGCATCACCAAGATCAATCTATGGAGTCATCTAGCAACGAGGGAGAGAGGAGTGCATCTACATACCCTTGTAGATCACGAGCGGAAGCGTTCAAGAGAACGGGGTTGATGGAGTCGTACTCGACGTGATCCAAATCACCGAAGATCCTAGTGCCGAACGGACGGCACCTCCGCGTTCAACACACGTACGGAGCGAGGACGTCTCCCGCGCCTTGATCCAGCAAGGAGGAGGGAGAGGTTGAGGAAGAGGGCTCCAATAGTAGCACGATGGCGTGGTGATGATGAAGCTGCAGTACTCCGGCAGGGCTTCGCCAAGCTCTTATGGAGGAGGAGAGGTGTTGGAGAGGGGAGGGGCTGAGCCTTGGATGTTGTGTGCAGCCCTCCCCTCACCCCTCTATTTATAGGGAAAAGGGGAAGGGGGCCGGCCCCCTCTAGATGAGATCTAGAGGGGGGGCGGCGGTCAAGGGGAGGGGGGCTTGCCCCCCAAGCAAGGGGGAGCCCCCCTTAGGGTTTCCCCCAACCCTAGGCGCATGGGCCCTAGGGGGGTGTGGCGCCCCAGCCCACTTGGGCTGGTTCCCTTCTCCATACAGCCCATAAGGCCCTCCGAAAGAGGTGGACCCTCCCGGTGGACCCCCGGAACCCCTCCGGTGGCCCCGGTACAATACTGATATGCCCCCGAAACTTTCCGGCGACCATATGACAACTTCCCATATATAAATCTTTACCTCCGGACCATTCCGGAACTCCTCGTGACGTCCGGGACTCCGAACAACATTCGGTAATCACATACAAGTCTTCCTAACAACCCTAGCGTCACCGAACCTTAAGTGTGTAGACCCTACGGGTTCGGGAGACATGCAGACATGACCGAGACGACTCTCCGGTCAATAACCAACAGCGGGATCTGGATACCCATGTTGGCTCCCACATGCTCCACGATGATCTCATCGGATAAACCATGATGTCGAGGATTCAATCAATCCGTATACAATTCCCTTTGTCAATCGGTACGTTACTTGTCCGAGACTCGATCGTCGGTATCCCAATACCTTGTTCAGTCTCGTTACTGACAAGTCACTTTACTCGTACCGTAATGCATGATCCCGTGATCAACCACTTGATCACATTGAGCTCATTATGATGATGCATTACCGAGTGGGCCCAGAGATACCTCTCCGTCATACGGAGTGACAAATCCCAGTCTCGATTCGTGCCAACCCAACAGACACTTTCGGAGATACCTGTAATGTACCTTTATAGTCACCCAGTTACGTTGTGACGTTTGGCACACCCAAGGCACTCCTACGGTATCCGGGAGTTGCACAATCTCATGGTCTAAGGAAATGATACTTGACATTCAGCAAAGCTACAGCAAACGAACTACACGATCTTTGAGCTAAGCTTAGGATTGGGTCTTGTCCATCACATCATTCTCCTAATGATGTGATCCCATTATCAATGACATCTAATGTCCATAGTCAGGAAACCGTGACTATCCTTTGATCAACGAGCTAGTCAACTAGAGGCTCACTAGGGACGTGTTGTGGTCTATGTATTCACACATGTATTATGATTTTCGGATAACACAATTATAGCATGAACAATAGACAATTATCATGAACAAAGAAATATAATAATAACCATTTTATTATTGCCTCTAGGGCATATTTCCAATAATCTCCCACTTGCACTAGAGTCAATATTCTAGTTACATTATGATGAATCGAACACCCATGCAGTTCTGGTGTTGATCATGTTTTGCTCTAGGGAGAGGTTTACTCAACGGATCTGCTACATTCAGGTCCGTATGTACTTTACAAATCTCTATGTCTCCATTTTGAACACTTTCACAAATGGAGTTGAAGCGACGCTTGATATGCCTGGTCTTCCTGTGAAACCTGGGCTCCTTGGCAAGGGCAATAGCTCCAGTGTTGTCACAGAAGAGAGTCATGGGGCCCGACGCATTGGGTATGACTCCTAGGTCGGTAATGAACTCCTTCACCCAGACTGCTTCTTGTGCTGCCTCCGAGGCTGCCATGTACTCCGCTTCACATGTAGATCCCGCCACAACGCTTTGCTTGCAACTGCACCAGCTTACTGCCCCACCATTCAAAATATACACGTATCTGGTTTGTGACTTCGAGTCATCCAGATCTGTGTCGAAGCTAGCATCGATGTAACCCTTTACGACGAGCTCTTCGTCACCTCCATAAATGAGAAACATTTCCTTAGTCCTTACTTTTTTTTTGCAAAATTTCTGTAAATTTGAAGTTGAACTTAATTAAACAAGCCAAGCAATTTGCTCACAATCACAAGAAATTTTTCCCCCGCCAATCTTTGGGGACTTATCATGAGATTTATGCCCACTATCTAATAATGGGAAATAGAAAAAAAGAACCCCATTTTTCTAGTTCTTATGATGCACTGGGAGCTTATAGACAAAAACTAATCAGTTTAGATAGTCCCTTGTGGCTACGATGGAACCTGGATCAACGCGTCATTGGGTCAAGAGAAGTTCCGATTGAAGTTCAATACTCTGACCGAAATCTTTGGGGACGATTCTGTATTACATTCAGGTACTTCAGGATATTCTTGACCGTTGTCCAGTGTTCCATGCCGGGATTACTTTGGTACCTTCCTACCAAACTTACGGCAAGGTTTACATCAGGTCTGGTACACAGCATAGCATACATGATAGACCCTATGGCCGAGGCATAGGGGATGACACTCATCTTTTCTCTATCTTCTGCCGTGGTCGGGCATTGAGCCGTGCTCAATCTCGTCCCTTGCAATACAGGCAAGAACCCCTTCTTTGACTGATCCATTTTGAACTTCTTCAATATCTTGTCAAGATACGTGCTCTGTGAAAGACCAATGAGGTGTCTCGATCTATCTCTATAGATCTTGATGCCTAATATATAAGCAGCTTCTCCAAGGTCCTTCATTGAAAAACACTTGTTCAAGTAGGCATTTATGCTTTCCAAGAATTCTATATCATTTCCCATCAACAGTATGTCATCCACATACAATATGAGAAATGCTACAGAGCTCCCACTCACTTTCTTGTAAATGCAGGCTTCTCCATAAGTCTGCATAAACCCAAACACTTTGATCATCTCATCAAAACGAATGTTCCAACACCGAGATGCTTGCACCAGCCCATAAATCGAGCGTTTGAGCTTGCACACCTTGTCAGCATTCTTAGGATCGACAAAACCTTCCGGCTGCATCATATACAATTCTTCCTTAAGGAAACCATTAAGGAATGCCGTTTTGACGTCCATTTGCCATGTCTCATAATCATAGAATGCGGCAATTGCTAACATGATTCGGACGGACTTCAGCTTTGCTACGGGTGAGAAAGTCTCATCGTAGTCAACTCCTTGAACTTGTCGATAACCCTTAGCGACAAGCCGAGCTTTATAGATGGTCACATTACCATCCGTGTCTGTCTTCTTCTTAAAGATCCATTTATTTTCTATGGCTCGCCGATCAACGGGCAAGTCAGTCAAAGTCCATACTTCGTTTTCATACATGGATCCTATCTCGGATTTCATGGCTTCCAGCCATTTGTTGGAATCCGGGCCCGCCATCGCTTCTTCATAGTTCGAAAGTTTACCGTTGTCTAACAACATGATTTCCAAGACAGGGTTGCCGTACCACTCTGGTGCGGAACGTGTCCTTGTGGACCTACGAAGTTCAGTAGCAACTTGATCTGAAGTTTCATGATCATCATCAACTTCCTCTCTAGTCGGTGCAGGCACCTCAGGAACATTTTCTTGAGCTGCGCCACTTACCGGTTCAAGAGGTAATACTTCATCAAGTTCTACCTTCCTCCCACTTATTTCTTTCGAGAGAAACTCTTTCTCTAGAAAGGACCCATTCTTGGCAACAAAGATCTTGCCTTCGGATCTGAGGTAGAAGGTATACCCAACAGTTTCTTTAGGGTGTCCTATGAAGACGCATTTTTCCGACTTGGGTTCGAGCTTTTTAGGTTGAAGTTTCTTGACATAAGCATCGCATCCCCAAACTTTTAGAAACGACAGCTTAGGTTTCTTCCCAAACCATAATTCATACGATGTCATCTCAACAGATTTTGACGGAGCCCTATTTAAAGTGAATGCGACAGTCTCTAAAGCATAGCCCCAAAATGATAGCGGTAAATCGGTAAGAGACATTATAGATCGCACCATATCTAATAGAGTGCGATTACAACGTTCGGACACACCATTACTCTGAGGTGTTCCAGGCGGCGTTAGTTGTTAAACTATTCCACATTTTCTTAAGTGTGTGCCAAATTCGTGACTCAAGTGTTCTCCCCCACGATCTGATCGCAAGAACTTGATTTTCCTGTCACGTTGATTCTCAACCTCACTCTGAAATTCCTTGAACTTTTTAAAGGTCTGAGACTTGTGTTTCATTAAGTAGACATACCCATATCTACTCAAGTCATCAGTGAGGGTGAGAACATAATGATAGCCACCGCGAGCCTCAACACTCATTGGACCGCACACATCAGTATGTATGATTTCCAATAAGTTGGTTGCTCGCTCCATTGTTCCTGAGAACGGAGTCTTGGTCATTTTACCCATGAGGCATGGTTCGCACGTGTCAAATGATTCGTAATCAAGAGACTCTAAAAGTCCATCTGCATGGAGCTTCTTCATGCGTTTGACACCTATGTGACCAAGGCGGCAGTGCCACAAGTATGTGGGACTATCATTATCAACCTTACATCTTTTGGTATTCACACTATGAATATGTGTAGCATTACGCTCGAGATTCATTAAGAATAAACCATTCACCATCGGAGCATGACCATAAAACATATCTCTCATATAAATAGAACAACCATTATTCTTGGATTTAAATGAGTAGCCATCTCATATTAAACGAGATCCTGATACAATGTTCATGCTCAAAGCTGGCACTAAATAACAATTATTGAGGTTTAAAACTAATCCCGTAGGTAAATGTAGAGGTAGCGTGCCGACGGCGATCACATCGACCTTGGAACCATTCCCGACGCGCATCGTCACCTCGTCCTTCGCCAGCCTCCGTTTATTCCGCAGCTCCTGCCTTGAGTTACAAATGTGAGCAACTGCACCGGTATCAAATACCCAGGAGCTACTACGAGTACTAGTAAGGTACACATCAATTACATGTATATCACATATACCTTTCGTGATGCCGGCCTTCTTGTCCGCTAAGTATTTGGGGCAGTTCCGCTTCCAGTGACCACTTCCCTTGCAATAAAAACACTCAGTCTCGGGCTTGGGTCCATTCTTTGGCTTCTTCCCGGCAGCTTGCTTGCCGGGCACGGCAACTCCCTTGCCGTCCTTCTTGAAGTTCTTCTTACCCTTGCCTTTCTTGAACTTAGTGGTTTTATTCACCATCAACACTTGATGTTCCTTTTTGACTTCTACCTCTGCTGATTTCAGCATTGAAAATACTTCAGGAATGGTCTTTTCCATCCCCTGCATATTGAAGTTCATCACAAAGCTCTTGTAGCTCGGTGGAAGCGACTGAAGGATTCTGTCAATGACCACGTCATCTGGGAGATTAACTCCCAGCTAAGTCAAGCGGTTATGCAACCCAGACATTTTGAGTATGTGCTCACTGACAGAACTATTTTCCTCCATCTTACAGCTGAAGAACTTGTCGGAGACTTCATATCTCTCGACCCGGGCATGAGCTTGAAAAACCATTTTCAGCTCTTCGAACATCTTATATGCTCCGTGTCTCTCAAAACGCTTTTGGAGCCCCGGTTCTAAGCTGTAAAGCATGCCACACTGAACGAGGGAGTAATCATCAGCACGTGTCTGCCAAGTGTTCATAACGTCTTGGTTCTGTGGGACGGGTGCGTCACCTAGCGGTGCTTCTAGGACATAATCTTTCTTGGCAGCTATGAGGATGATCCTCAGGTTCCGGACCCAGTCCGTATAGTTGCTGCCATCGTCTTTCAGCTTGGTTTTCTCTAGGAACGCGTTGAAGTTGAGGTCAACGTGGGCCATTTGATCTACAAGACATATTGTAAAGATTTTAGACTAAGTTCATGATAATTAAGTTCATCTAATCAAATTATTCAATGAACTCCCACTCAGATAGACATCCCTCCAGTCATCTAAGTATAACATGATCCGAGTTAACTAGGCCGTGTCCGATCATCACGTGAGATGGACTAGTCAACATCGGTGAACATCTTCATGTTGATCGTATCTTCTATACGACTCATGCTCGACCTTTCGGTCTTCTGTGTTCCGAGGCCATGTCTGTACATGCTAGGCTCGTCAAGTCAACCTAAGTGTATTGCGTGTGTAAATCTGGCTTACACCCGTTGTATTCGAACGTTAGAATCCATCACACCCGATCATCACGTGGTGCTTCGAAACAACGAACCTTCGCAACGGTGCACAGTTAGGGGGAACACTTTCTTGAAATTATTACGAGGGATCATCTTATTTAAGCTACCGTCGTTCTAAGTAAATAATATGTAAAACATGATAAACATCACATGCAATCAAATAGTGACATGATATGGTCAATATCATTTGCTCCTTTAATCTCCATCTTCGGGGCTCCATGATCATCGTTGTCACTGGCATGACACCATGATCTCCATCATCGTGTCTTCTTGAAGTTGTCACGTCAACTATTACTTCTACTACTATGGCTAACGGTTTAGCAATAAAGTAAAGTAATTACATGACGTTTATGTTGACACGCAGGTCATAAATAAATTAAGACAACTCCTATGGCTCCTGCCGGTTGTCATACTCATCGACATGCAAGTCGTGATTCCTATTAAAAGAACATGATCAATATCATACATCACATATATCATTCATCATTCATCACAACCTTTGGCCATATCACATCACAAAACACTTGCTGCAAAAACAAGTTAGACGTTCTCTAATTGTTGTTGCAAGTTTTTACGTGGCTGCTATAGGTTTCTAGCAAGAACGTTTCTTACCTATGCCAAAACCACAACGTGAATTGCCAATTTCTATTTACCCTTCATAAGGACCCTGTTCATCAAATCCGATCCGACTAAATTGGGAGAGACAGACACCCGCCAGCCACCTTATGCAACTAGTGCATGTCAGTCGGTGGAACCGGTCTCACGTAAGCGTACGTGTAAGGTTGGTCCAGGCCGCTTCATCCCACGATGCCGCCGAATCAAGATAAGACTAGTAACGGCAAGTAAATTGACAATATCGACGCCCACAACTACTTTGTGTTCTACTCGTGCATAGTAACTACGCATAGACCTAGCTCATGATGCCACTGTTGGGGAACGTAGCAGAATTTTAAAATTTTCTATGCATCACCAAGATCAATCTATGGAGTCATCTAGCAACGAGGGAGAGAGGAGTGCATCTACATACCCTTGTAGACCACGAGCGGAAGCGTTCAAGAGAACAGGGTTGATGGAGTCGTACTCGACGTGATCCAAATCACCAAAGATCCTAGTGCCGAACGGACGGCACCTCCGCGTTCAACACAAGTACGGAGCGAGGACTTCTCCCGCTCCTTAATCCAGCAAGGAGGAGGGAGAGGTTGAGGAAGAGGGCTCCAACAGCAGCACGACGGTGTGGTGGTGATGAAGCTGCAGTACTTCGGCAGGGCTTCGCCAAGCTCTTATGGAGGAGGAGAGGTGTTGGGGAGGGGAGGGGCTGAGCCTTGGATGTTGTGTGCAGCCCTCCCCTCACCCCTCTATTTATAGGGGAAAGGGGAAGGGGGCCGGCCCCCTCTAGATGAGATCTAGAGGGGGGCGGCCAAGGGGAGGGGGGCTTGCCCCCCAAGCAAGGGGGAGCCCCCCTTAGGGTTTCCCCCAACCCTAGGCGCATGGGCCCTAGGGGGGTGTGGCGCCCCAGCCCACTTGGGCTGGTTCCCTTCTCCATACAGCCCATAAGGCCCTCCGGAAGAGGTGGACCCTCCTGGTGGACCCCCGGAACCCCTCCGGTGGCCCCGGTACAATACCGATATGCCCCCGAAACTTTCCGGCGACCATATGACAACTTCCCATATATAAATCTTTACCTTCGGACCATTCCGGAACTCCTCGTGACGTATGGGATCTCATCCGGGACTCCGAACAACATTCAGTAATCACATACAAGTCTTCCTAACAACCCTAGCGTCACCGAACCTTAAGTGTGTAGACCCTACGGGTTCGGGAGACATGCAGACATGACCGAGACGACTCTCCGGTCAATAACCAACAGCGGGATCTGGATACCCATGTTGGCTCCCACATGCTCCATGATGATCTCATCGGATGAACCACGATGTCGAGGATTCAATCAATCCGTATACAATTTCCTTTGTCAATCGGTACGTTACTTGTCCGAGACTCGATCGTCGGTATCCCAATACCTTGTTCAGTCTCGTTACCGGCAAGTCACTTTACTCGTACCGTAATGCATGATCCCGTGATCAACCACTTGATCACATTGAGCTCATTATGATGATGCATTACTGAGTGGTCCTAGAGATACCTCTCCGTCATACGGAGTGACAAATCCCAGTCTCGATTCGTGCCAACCTAACAGACACTTTTGGAGATACCTGTAATGTACCTTTATAGTCACCCAGTTACGTTGTGACGTTTGGCACACCCAAGGCACTCCTACGGTATCCGGGAGTTGCACAATCTCATGGTCTAAGGAAATGATACTTGACATTCAGAAAAGCTACAGCAAACGAACTACACGATCTTTGAGCTAAGCTTAGGTCTTGTCCATCACATCATTCTCCTAATGATGTGATCCCGTTATCAATGACATCTAATGTCCATAGTCAGGAAACCATGACTATCCTTTGATCAACGAGCTAGTCAACTAGAGGCTCACTAGGGACGTGTTGTGGTCTACGTATTCACACATGTATTACGATTTCCGGATAACACAATTATAGCATGAACAATAGACAATTATCATGAACAAAGAAATATAATAATAACCATTTTATTATTACCTCTAGGGCATATTTCCAACATGGAGCAGTGTCAGCTTTACTCAGAGACTTAGGGTCAGAATTTGCTCTCAAGGATTTGGGAGAGTTGCATTTCTTTCTAGGCATTGAGGTAAACAAAATCAGTAATGGTATTCACTTGTCACAAGCAAAATATGCAACAGAGTTGTTGAGCAGAATTGGCATGGTAAATTGCAAACCCTCACCAACACCTGTGTCTAGTTCAGAAACTTTGTCTTTAACAGAAGGAGAACCTTTGACTCGAGAGGACATTACTGGGTACAGAAGCTTGGTTGGTGGTCTTCAGTACTTAACTCTTACCAGACCAGATATCTCTTTTGCAGTTAACAAGGTGTGTCAGTTTCTCCATGCACCTACCACAGCCCATTGGACAGCAGCCAAAAGAATTTTGAGGTACATAAAGAATACTTTTAACCACAGGTCTTACATTTCGACAGTCATCTTCCACACTTATGAGTGCTTTCGCAGATGTAGACTGGGCTGGTTGTTTGGATGACAACAGGTCTACATGGGGTTTTGCTATATTTTATGGTCCTAACCTAATTTCATGGTGTGCCAAGAAACAAGCCACTGTTACCAGGTCAAGTACAGAAGCAGAATATAAAGCATTAGCAAATGCCACATCAGAAGTCATTTGGGTTCAATCTATGCTTAAATAACTTGGGAGTACCTCAAGTTCAACTTTCTTGTTTGTGGTGTGATAATCTTGGTGCCACCTATTTGTCTGCTAACCCAGTTTTTCATGTCAGAACCAAACATATTGAGATAAATTTTCATTTTGTGAGAGAACAAGTTACAAATAAACAACTTGATGGTCGGTTTATTCCCTCCAAAGACCAGCTTGCAGATGGCTTTACAAAGGCCTTACCAACCAGAAGCTTTCAAGAATTCAGGCGTAATCTCAACTTGAGGCAGTTGCGATTAAGGGGGGCTGTTAAACATTGGATTATACACCCATGCTATGTCACGTACGCATACATGCCACCTCTGGTGCTTGGGTAGTTAGAGGAGATCTCTTTGTTTTATTTCATGTTTATCTCTTGATGTAATCCTCTCTATCCCCAATGTATCTTTCTGGTGATTCCAACAACCTTAATGTATGCCTCCTGCGAGAGCTGGCCTCGCCCATATCAATATATATACACGGGCTCCCATGTTACGGGAGTTCAGACGCTTCTACAAAACCTAACAATTATCAGTTCTCAAAGGAAAAGAGAAGGTAAATTATGTTAGTAGAGAGCAACGGAAGGCGAGATTTACAAGAAATAGCATCAGAGAAGCAGAACATTTTGATTTCATTCATTCCGAGTTCATCGGTAGAAATGTACACTTAGATTCAGACATAGCCCTGAGCATCATGACATAGATATCACCATTGAAAATAAAAACATCCAATGCATGACAGTTAACCATTATCATTGAGGTGTTTACAGGCCAGTTGTGCCGATCATTAATCTTTGGAAGTTGAATTTCCACCTGTTATATTTGCAGTCTAACGTAAAGTGCCCACGACCAATTATCTTTGTATATACTACGTACCTCTGTTTCTAAATATAAGAATTTGAACTGCCAAAACATATTATATTTAGGAACATAAGGTGTATATAAGCGAAAAATGAGCTCAAGTCGGATGTTATCCGGTGGTATTGTGCCAAAAAATTAGGATATGATTCCTTTCCTAAAGAACTACTGCCGTTATTTCTTTTGTTCACCACAAAAAGGAAAATATTCCAACGAAAAAAATTACATTTCCTTTTGGACCGATATTTACAGGAATATTACAAGGAATGAAGGAAACCATGAGAAACAAGCCCATGCATATATAGCACACACACGAACAGTAGCCCTTTAGCACGTACGCACGTATCTAGCTAAGCAATACTCCTACCCGACTAAGTTATTTTACCGGAGCCGGGATGTACCGGCAAGAGATCCACCGTTCGTCACTGCTTCTAGATTGGTGTGAGTGGATCCCACGTGATTTTCCTTTTCGCGTCTGTTTCTAGGATACAAGCATATACGAACCGGAATACTGGATGGACCCACATCAGTTTGTCGCTCCCACATCAGTTCCACGCCGGCCGCTGCTCTCTTCCACATCTCTCTCTCTCTCTCTGGTCAACGCCGGCCCCTGCTCTCTCTCCGTCGTACGGCGGCCGCTGCTCTCTACCTACTACGCCGGCTGGAGTCAGTCTCCCTCCTTGAGTAACCAATCCCCTACCTCGACAAGCCGCCGTGGAAACGGACTCCCTCGCCGGATCTGACGAACAGTCAGGACGCGGTGCAGTGCCTCTGTGTTGCCGCCGGTAGCGGATCCCCGCGCCCCGGTGCCCACCACCGCCTCCCTGGTCCTCACTCTGGACTTTGGAGATCCAACCGGAAATCATGGGATACACCCCAAGTCAACCAGATCCAGTTGTCGCCGACGCGGACGAGGAAGCAGGTCAGGATCCACCGAGGTAAGCACAACTTCCTTAACATCTCTTTTTTTTAGAACATGGACGTCAGGGACGTCCGGTTTTAAATTAATAAAGCCCACAACATAGGCAGCGTATGACAACCACATGACCAACACACGGCATCAGACAAAAGACGAGCAAGTCTTGGAAACAGCAACCGGAGAAAGAATAAAGTACGTTACAAGGCACGTCCGGCCTAGCGAAACGAGCACGCAGGCTCGGCTGAAAGTACAACCAAAAGGGGCTGCCTATCCCTATGCGATAGCAGACGGCGCGGACGACGGAGTGCGGGACTCGGCGTAAACTAAGCGAAGACGGCAAAGAGCTTGGTGATGAAGATCAGAATCCTGTTGTCTGCCCAGCGGTGCCCATTGCTGCAAGAAAATGATGCATTTGAAGATAACGTCAGCGGGATACGAGGGAAATACGCCCTCGATAGTAAACTTGTTACGAATATGCCAGATAGCCCATAACATGGTCGCCGCACATGTCCACATGACCCGACGAGCCGGGCCATGAACCAATGACAAAGAAGACACTAGCGCGTCTCGGGAGCGGGGATCCCAATCCACCCCCACGGCCTCACGGACCGCGCTCCAAGCAAAGCGCGCCAAAGAGCACCGGAAGAAAGCGTGGTTAGCATCTTCCGAAACCCTACACAAAGCACAAGGGCCGGAGGCGGGGCCGTTGCGCTTAGCAAGGTTGGTAGAGGTAGGAAGGCGATCTTGGCAGAGTTGCCAGAGGAAGACCTTGATCTTGAGAGGGATTTTAGCCTTCCAAAGCCCCATGGCAGCCGAAGGGACCTGGCCGCGGGTAAGCTTTCTGTATAAGGAATTGACAGAGAATTTGCTAGAGCTCGAAAGTATCCAAGAGACCGTGTCCGCGGAGTCCGACAGGCGAACATCCGCGATCAAATCCCGAAGGCGGTCCCACTCCGCCATTTCCGTCCCCGATAATTCTCTTCTGAAGTTGAGGTAGGGTGGGGAGGAGCTAAGAGCCGAATCAACCAATTGGTTGGGCTCGACTGCAATGGAGTAGAGTTGGCGAAACTCCGACCATAGGGGTTGTTGGCCAATCCAAAGGTCTAGCCAAAACCGCGTGGAGCGCCCGTTGTTAACTCCATACTTCGCGCCCCTGGCGAAGAAGGGTTTTAGGGCTTGAATGGAGTTCCAGAAGGGGGACCCACGAGAGGCCGCCTCGAAGAAATTCCCATTCGGGAAGTATTTCGCACGGAGGAGGTCGATCCAGAGGCCAATCTCACCCTGAGACATCTTCCAGATCCATTTGCACATGAGTGCAATATTCATCAGCTTGGAGTTGATGATCCCAAGGCCCCCCTGGGCTTTAGATCTGCAAACGGCCTGCCATTTGACCATATGGTATTTTCGTTTGGGTCCCGCTCCTTCCCAAAAGAAACGGGACCGCGGGGTATCCAACTTAGTGTGTACCCCATCCGCCAGCAAGAACAAACCCATGGCGAACATAGGTAAGGATGAGAGGCTGGATTTGGTTAAGATTAGTCTAGCCCCTGAAGACATAAATCTACCTCTCCACGGACACACCCTGCCCGCTACCTTGGAGGTGAGAGGTTCCCAATCGGCGATCGAACATTTCTTCGCCGTGATCGGGAGGCCGAGGTAAGTGAACGGAAACTGGCCAAGTTTGCAGTTAAGCAAGTTGGCTACCCGCTGACTTTCGGCCGCGTCCATCCCTATGGACACCACTTTACACTTGTGGAAGTTGATTTTAAGCCCCGACATGAGTTCAAAACACAACAGAATGGCCTTGACCGTTGCGATACTGTGTGTGTCGGGTTCGAAAAGGAGGAGTGTGTCATCCGCGTATTACAGGTGTGACACACCCCCCGGGATCAGGTTGTCCACCACATCCGCGTATTAACATCTCTTTCTCTGTACTTCCTGATTTTCGATTTGTGCTACATGATTTCAGCTCCCACCCTTGCTTCTTCATCAGATGGACAGCTCCCCATGCTTGTGAATTTGAAATATACTAAATGTTTCAGTTATGGAATCCACCAAAATATTCAACCAATGGAAGGGAAGGTGTCAAATTGAAATTGATGTGAAGATTTGAAGCAGATTGTGTGATATATGTCACATTGTTGTTCCGACATTGAAATAAATATGTAGATATGTGGAACTGCTATGTGATGTGAAATGCAGATTTGTGAAACTAATATCCTTGATGTGAAATGAAATTGTAATTGGAATGGTTTTTCTTAAGAGTGTTTTTTAGTGTAATCTGAACTGAAATAGTTCTTGAAATATAAACTGGTATTTCTTAAGAGTGTAATTTGAAATATAAACAAAAATATATGAAACTACTCGTCTGAAATATATGAAATTGGTGTTTCTTAAGAGTGTAATTTGAAATATGAACGTAAATATATGAAATTACTCGTCTAAAATATATGAAACAGGTATTTTAGGAGTGTATTTCGAAATCTAAACGAAAATATATGAAATTACTCGTCTGAAATATATGAAACTGGTAGTTTTTAAGGGTGTAGTTAGTTCTTAAGTGTGATATGTACTGAAATAGTTTTTGAAATTAAACTGAATTTTTTGTGACACTTCTGAAATAATAAATTTCACTCTTTTTGAATAAAAATGAATTTGGAAAAGCTGAAATCACCTTCTAATTTTTTTGAAATGATAATTTCACTCTTTTGAAATACTAAGTGTCAGTCTTTTGTACAAATATGGTAATGAAATTTGTTTTTTGGAAGGACTGAAATCAGTTTTTGGTGATTGAGATAATTAGTTTCACTCGCAATGAAATATGGCATTGGAATTGGAATAACTGAAATCAGTTTGTAGAAAGTTAAAAATGTTTATGCTACTCTTTTGAAATACTAAGTGTCAGTCTTTTGTACAAACATGGTAGTGAAATTTGTTTTTTGGAAGGACTGAAATCAGTTTTTGGTGATTGAGATAATTAGTTTCACTCGCAATGAAATATGACATTTGGAATTTTAATAACTGAAATAAGTTTGTAAAAGCTTAAAAATCTTTATGCCGCTCTTTGAAATACTAAGTTTTAGTCTTTCGTAAAGATGGTAGTGAAATTTGTTTTTGAAAAAATTGAAATCTACCTTTAGGTTCAAATAAACAGTTTCACTCATTGTGAAAAATGACATTGGAATTATTCGAATAAATGAAACCAGTTAATAAAAAATTAAAATTGCTTATGACACTCTTTTGAAATACCAAGTTTCACTCTTTAGTGAAATGTGTTTTTGAAAGGATTCAAATGTTTTTTAAGAAAACAAATCAGTTCTATGAAAGTTGAAAAATAAATAGTTTCACTCTTTTGGGAAATATGAAACTATATAAATTAGTTTTTTTGAATGTGTGGAATTAGATTAAAAAAGTGAAAATTCTATTTATCAAACTATTGAAATCAGTAATTTGAATGGAATAAGTTTCATTTGAAATTCAAGTATGTGTTTTAAAAGATTTTAAATTAATTTAAAGTGGGAGAGGTTGATCCTTTGAACAAAATAAGCTGACCTTGCTATGTATGTGCTTCTGTACATGTGTGAAGTGTACGTGTCTCAGGCCTGCGTGTAAAGCGAGTGTTCTGGTTGAAATCACGTGCGTGGCCCAGCAGGTCAAATCACATGGGTGGGTCCAAGCTGATGAAATACAGAGGCTTAAATGAAGGAAATAGTGGAATACATAGATACAACTTATGACAACTTTTGAGGTGGCAAGATTTTATTGGTTGGAGAACCACCAGTAGCTACCGGCTCCGGTAAAAAGGACTTTGCGTACTCCTACCATATTCGTATCCACCGTCGATCGCCATGACCGGCGCCGCCGCCACCGAGCTGATGTTTCCAGCCCTGCGCGGCGCACTCCTTCTCCTCCTCCGGCGTCCGCGCTCGGCCGGTGATCGGGTCCCACCTCTTCCAGATCGACGGCTACAAGCTCGTCCACAGGATGGTCGACGGCCCCATCATGTCCCGCAAGTTCCGTGTCGGCGGCCTCGAGTGGCGGGTGGCCTACAGCCCAAACGCCTACGCCCATGGCCGCTTCGTCGGCGCCGGCCTCCACCTCGCCACCCCGAACCACACCGGCAAGGACCTGTCAGCCATGTGCCAGCTGAGCGTCCTCGACCGCGCGGGGGTGCCGGCTTTCAGCCGCCTCATCGAGCCGCGCGATCAGATTTACAATTACCGGTTGTGGTGGAGCGCCGAAGCGGACGACTTCGTTAGCAAGGAGGAACTCCTGAAGTGGGTGGAGAACCACGTCGACGACGACCGCCTGCACCTCCGCTGCGACGTCCTCGTTCTCCGGATGCACCGTACCCCGAATCTCACGTCTTGAAAGGGGGGACACTTGAAAGGCTTATGTTTTCGTAGTAGAGTAAATCTTTTTAAGTAGTATACAGTATAATATTTCCTTTCGCTTTTGTCTTTCATGTTTTCGTCCAGGGCTACGTCCTACGTGAAAGGCTTATGGTCTAGATATCGCTCCTCTCTTGGAAAAAAAAGGACATGATGTGAGTTTTGCTATTCTGATTATTTCTACTCCCTCTTATCCATATTACTTGTTGCTAAAACATCCGTGCCAACAAAACCCAATATATTAATTAGAAATTATGTTCTTATAATCATCAAAAACAACAGCCACAGTCGGAAGGATTGGAATACGCGAGAGAGATTTTGGATTTGGGGACAACATACAGAAGTTTTCTTTACGATGCATACAATAACACGGCTTTTCTTCATCTTTCTCTTCCTTTTATTCAGTGGCTACAGAGATCACTGACAAGCCGAATCATGCATGCGAGACATGGCCAATTTTTCTTCGGAATCAATAACTCCCAAACGCCTGTATTTTAGGATTTGGGACCAAATGTCCTATGGACCATTGGATCAAATCACGAATCTTAAAGCATGTCTGACCAGCCACGTCATTGTTTTTTTTCGTTTGGAAAAACAGCAGGTCGTCCCGAACGTCTCGTCCTTCTACAACCGCACTACTCCTCACCCACCACCCCACTTACAAGCAAACCACCCACCACTTTCCCCTCCATGGACGTGCACCGGCCCCGGCGACGCGCCTCCAGACCACCCCCGGCGATGCGGCCCGCACCCCAGCACGGCGACGCGCCTCCAGATCCCGCCTCCCCCACATCAAGCCCAGCGCCGGCACTGGGGGGTGGCGGCCGCGGTGCTCGGTGAGGCAGACCTGCACCAGGGGGCGACGGGCGTGGTGTTCGGCGAGGCGGGCCCAGAGTTGGGGGAGATGGAGGGGGGGAGAGAGGAATGGAAGGGGGAGGAGAAGAGGCACCGCGCGAGGCTCCACCGGTGTCCCCCGCTGGATCCTGCTCCTCCGCATCAAGCCCAGCGCCGGCACAGGGGGCGGCGGCCGCGGTGCTCGATGAGGCGGACCTGCACCGGGGACGGCGGGCGTGGTGTTCGGCGAGGAGGGCCCAAAGCTGGGGGAGATGGAGGAGGGAGAGAGGAATGGATGGGGAGGAGAAGAAGCGCCATGCGAGGCTCCACCGGCGTCCCCCGCCGTGTCACCCCACGTCTTCTGTCACTTTCATCTCCGGCAAGGCGAGCTCAGGGGAGGCGAGGCGGATCGGGACAGGGGGCAGCGCTGACCGGGTGACGACGCTCCACTCAAAGGCTCGGAAGGGTTGCGCCAGAGACAGGGCTTCGGCCACGACGCCCGTGCTCGCCTCCTGGACATCACCAGGCCCCTTGGTCCCCTTCGATTCGATCCTGCGTGCCGCCGTACACCATCGTTGCTATCGGTGAGCATCCCCAATCCATCATTCAGTGACATATTGTTGTGATTCTTCTTATCTCTGTATGTTGCCGTTGTGTATGCGTAATGAACAGAGCCATTTTTAACAGAGTGTTGATATATATGCGTCATTGATTTGGGCAGCATGTTGAGAGAAAAATAATTCTAAGTTGTTATCAGAAAAGTTGCCATGGCAATTTTGTAGAGTGGAAAATAATTCTGAGTTGTTATCAGAAAGTTGACATGGCAATTTTTGTAGAGTGAAATAAAATTCTAAGTTTTTATTAGAAAGTTGCCATGGCAAATTGTAGAGAGAAAATAATTCTAAGTTAGTTATCAGAAAAGTTGCCACGACAACTTAAGATGCTAAAAACATGGCAAAGTTATAGTACATGACAAAGTTGCCATGGCACTTAAGATGTTCAAAAACATGGCAAACTTGCCATTGCAAGCTTAACTATGTGCAAAAACATGGCAAACTTCTTTTAATTAGGTTTGTTCAAAAACATGGCAAACATGGAAAACTTCTTTAATTAACATGTTCAAAAACATGCAAACTTGCCATGGCAAATTTATAGATGTTCAAAAACATGTCACTTGCCATGGCAACTTAAGATGTTCAAAAACATGGCAAACTTGCCATGTCATTTTAAAATGCTCAAAACCATTTGCAAACTTGCCACGACAAACTAAAGATGTGCAAAAACATGGCAAATATACTATTTATACCACGACAAATTGTTCATGAATTATTTAATTTTCCACATGCCCATGGATATTTCATGGGACCATGGTAAATTTAGTTTATCAATCATGGCAACTATAGTATATGCATCATGGCAATTTTTAGTGTATCAACCATGACCATTTTTATTTTAAAATTAAGTCTATGCATCATGGCATTTCTTGCTTTCTGGACCACGACAAATTTAGTTAATGGCCCGTGGCAACTATTTATCTATGCACCACGACAAATTTAGGGCATGTACCATGGCATTTTTTTCATTTTAAAATTGGCCATGACAAATTTCCTTTTTAGACCACGACAAATTTAGACCCATGGGAACTATAGTCTACACATCATGGCAAATTTTATGTATGCACCATGACATTTTAAAAAAATGACCATGGCAAATTTGCTTTCTAGACCACGACAAATTTAGGCCCATGGCAACTATAGTCTATGCATCATGGAAAATTTAGAGCATGCACGATGGCAATTTAACTTTTTTGAATTAGTCTATGTATCATGGCAAATTTTGTTTTCTGGACCACGACAAATTTAGTTAACGGCCCATGACAACTATGATCTACGCATCATGGCAAATTTCTTTTAATTAAGTTTGTTCAAAAACATGTCAAACTTTTTAAATTAAGATGTTCACAAACATGACAAACTTGCCATGGCAACTAAAGATGCTCAAAAACATGGCAAACTTGCCATGGCAACTTAAGACGCTCAAAAACATGGCAAACTTCTTTTAATTAAGTTTGTTAAAAAACATGGTAAACTTGCCATGGCAACTTAAGACGCTCAAAAACATGGCAAACTTCTTTTAATTAAGTTTGTTAAAAAAACATGGTAAACTTGCCATGGCAACTTAAGACGCTCAAAAACATGGCAAACTTCTTTTAATTAAGTTTGTTAAAAAAACATGGTAAACTTGCCATGGCAACTAAAGATGTTCGAAAACATGGCAAACTTGCCATGGCAACTAAAATCAGTATTTTTTATAGATGTGTTTTTTCCATGGCAACTAAATGCATTTTTTGCCTTGGTTCCGAAGAATGTTTGCCATGGCCATTACATATTAGTTTGAGAAGACGACAAGTTTTGTTCTTTCCAATTTGTTTTTCCACGGAAAAATGTTTTGATCCTCTAAAATTCGTCTTGTCATGGCGATTACATGTACGATATCATTACAAGTTAAGATGATTTCTCCATTTTTTTAAAAAAATCTATGTGTTTAGAGAAACATTTTTTTTCACGATATCTATTTTTTCATATGTTGCCATGATGGCAACTTCGTAGTGTAAACTTCATTTCTTTTCCCATGTTGTATCCATATATATGCAAACTTCATGGCAACTTTTCGTAGTGTAGACTTCGTAGTGATGTCAACTTGATGTGGTAGTGCCATTGTCATATCTTATTTGAAGAATGTTACCATGGTTACTTAAGATGCTTATTTGCCATGGCAAATTTCTTGTTTTCGAACATGGCAATTTTTATGTTACACCCATGGCAATTTTAGATCTTTTTCCATATCCAAATAATCATTTTAAACCATTGCAAAGTTATTTCCTGCTACCATGGCATTTTTATTGTCTGAAACATGGCATTTTTTACCTTTGTTAACCATGGCAAACTGATTTGTTAATGTCTTTTTGTTAATGAAAGTGGATCAGCAATCATAGCATTTTTACACTAAACTTTTTTTTGGTTTTGAAGGCAAGGAGTTCATTTTTCTTCTTCATTTTTTTTACTGTTTTTGTTTTTTGTTTTACTTTTCCTGATTTTTGGGGCTTTCTATTCACACCTGAGAAGAGGCCCAGCAAAATGGGCTATTGGGGCCTTTTTCAGATCGTGCTGATGGGGATAGTGTTGGGGAACGTAGCAGAATTTTAAAATTTTCTACGCATCACCAAGATCAATCTATGGAGTCATCTAGCAACGAGGGAGAGGGGAGTGCATCTATATATCCTTGTAGATCGCGCGCGGAAGCGTTCAAGAGAACGGGGTTGATTGAGTCGTACTCGTCGTGATCCAAATCACCGATGACCTAGTGCCGAACGGACGGCACCTCCGCGTTCAACACATGTACAAATGGGAAGACGTCTCCTCCAACTTGATCCAGCAAGGGGGAAGGAGAGGTTGATGAAGATCCAGCATCACGACGACGTGGTGGTGGAAGCAACGGTGATCTCAGCAGGGCTTCGCCAAGCTCAGGGAGAGGGAGGAGTGTCACGGGAGGGAGAGGGAGGCGCCAGGGGCTAGAGTGCGGCTGCCCTCCCTCCCCCACTATATATAGGACCCCTAGGGGGGGGCGCCGGCCCTAGGAGATGCAATCTTCAAGGGGGGCGGCGGCCAAGGGGGGTGGAGTGCCCCCCAAGCCAAATGGGGCGCCCCCACCCCTAGGGTTTCCAACCCTAGGCGCAGGGGAGGCCCATGGGGGGTGCACCAGCCCACTAGGGGCTGGTTCCCCTCCCAGTTCAGCCCATGGGGCCCTCCGGGATAGGTGGCCCCACCCGGTGGACCCCCGGGACCCTTCCGGTGGTCCCGGTACAATACCGTTTCCCCCGAAACTTTCCCGATGGCCGAAACTTGACTTCCTATATATAAATCTTCACCTCCGGACCATTCCGGAACTCCTCGTAACGTCCGGGATCTCATCCGGGACTCTGAACAACTTTCGGGTTACCGTATACTAATATCTCAACAACCCTAGCATCACCGAACCTTAAGTGTGTAGACCCTACGGGTTCGGGAGACACGCAGACATGACCCAGACGACTCTCTGGTCAATAACCAACAACGGGATCTGGATACCCATGTTGGTTCCCACATGCTCCTCGATGATCTCATCGGATGAACCACGATGTCGAGGATTCAATCAATCCCGTATACAATTCCCTTTGTCAATCGGTACGTTATTTGCCCGAGACTCAATCGTCAGTATCCCAATACCTCATTCAATCTCGTTACCGGCAAGTCACTTTACTCGTACCGTAATGCATGATCCCATGATCAACCACTTGGTCACATTGAGCTCATTATGATGATGCATTACCGAGTGGGCCCAGAGATACCTCTCCGTCATACGAAGTGACAAATCCCAGTCTTGATTCGTGCCAACCCAACAGACACTTTCGGAGATACCCGTAGTGTACCTTTATAGTCACCCAGTTACGTTGTGACGTTTGGCACACCCAAAGCACTCCTATGGTATCCGGGAGTTGCACAATCTCATGGTCTAAGGAAATGATACTTGACATTCGGAAAAGCTATAGCAAACGAACTACACGATCTTTGAGCTATGCTTAGGATTGGGTCTTGTCCATCACATCATTCTCCTAATGATGTGATCCTGTTATCAATGACATCCAAGGCTGTCAGAATCGCGATCCTGTTATACGATTCTACGACTTTACGATCCAAACTAACCCCTACGATTCTACGATTTTAGTTCATAGAATCTACGTTTATACGATCCTGATAGTGAAGATTATATGATTTGCGATCCTACCATCGGAGCTCCGATCCGATTCAAAATCGCGATTCTGACAACCTTGATGACATCCAATGTCCATAGTCAGAAAACCATGACTATCTCTTGACCAATGAGCTAGTCAACTAGAGGCTCACTAGGGACGTGTTGTGGTCTATGTATTCACACATGTATTACGATTTCCGGATAACACAATTATAGCATGAACAATAGACTATTATCATGAACAAAGAAATATAATAATAATCATTTTATTATTGCCTCTAGGGCATATTTCCAACAGTCTACCACTTGCACTAGAGTCAATAATCTAGTTACATTGTGATGAATCGAACACCCATACAGTTCTGGTGTTGATCATGTTTTGCTCTAGGGAGAGGTTTAGTCAACGGATCTGCCACCTTCAGGTCCGTATGTACTTTACAAATATCTATGTCTCCATTTTGAACACTTTCACGAATGGAGTTGAAGTGACGCTTGATATGCCTGGTCTTCCTGTGAAACCTGGGCTCCTTGGCAAGGGCAATAGCTCCAGTGTTGTCACAGAAGAGAGTCATCGGGCCCGACACATTGGGTATGACTCCTAGGTCGGTAATGAACTCCTTCACCCAGATTGCCTCTTGTGTTGCCTCCGAGGCTGCCATGTACTCCGCTTCACATGTAGATCCCGCCACAACGATTTGCTTGCAACTGCACTAGCTTACTGCCCACCATTCAAAATATACACGTATCCTGTTTATGACTCAGAGTCATCCAGATCTGTGTCGAAGCTAGCATCGACGTAACCCTTTACGGCGAGCTCTTCGTCACCTCCATAAACGAGAAACATATCCTTAGTCCTCTTCAGGTACTTCAGGATATTCTTGACCACTGTCCAGTGTTCCATGCCGGGATTACTTTGGTACCTTCCTACCAAACTTACGGCAAGGTTTACATCAGGTCTGGTACACAACATAGCATACATGATAGATCCTATGGCCGAGGCATAGGGGATGACACTCATCTTTTCTCTATCTTCTGCCGTGGTCGGGCATTGAGCCGTGCTCAATCTCGTCCCTTGCAATACAGGCAAGAACCCCTTCTTTGACTGATCCATTTTAAACTTCTTCAATATCTTGTCAAGGTACGTGCTCTGTGAAAGACCAATGAGGCGTCTCGATCTATCTCTATAGATCTTGATGCCTAATATATAAGCAGCTTCTCCAAGGTCCTTCATTGAAAAACACTTGTTCAAGTAGGCCTTTATGCTTTCCAAGAATTCTATATCATTTCCCGTCAACAGTATGTCATCCACATACAATATGAGAAATGCTACAGAGCTCCCACTTACTTTCTTGTAAATGCAGGCTTCTCCATAAGTCTGCAAAAACCCAAACGCTTTGATCATCTCATCAAAACGAATGTTCCAACTCCGTGATGCTTGCACCAACCCATAAATCGAGCGTTGGAGCTTGCACACCTTGTCAGCATTCTTAGGATCGACAAAACCTTTCGGTTGCATCATATACAATTCTTCCTTAAGGAAACCATTAAGGAATGCCGTTTTGACGTCCATTTGCCATATCTCATAATCATAGAATGCGGCAATTGCTAACATGATTCGGACGGACTTCAGCTTCGCTACGGGTGAGAAAGTCTCATCGTAGTCAACCCCTTGAACTTGTCGATAACCCTTAGTGACAAGCCGAGCTTTATAGATGGTCACATTACCATCCGCGTCTGCCTTCTTCTTAAAGATCCATTTATTTTGTATGGCTCGCCGATCATCGGGCAAGTCAGTCAAAGTCCATACTTCGTTTTCATACATGGATTCTATCTCGGATTTCATGGCTTCCAGCCATTTGTCGGAATCTGGGCCCGCCATCGCTTCTTCATAGTTCGAAGGTTCACCGTTGTCTAACAACATGATTTCCAAGACAGGGTTGCCGTACCACTCTGGTGCGGAACGTGTCCTTGTGGACCTACGAAGTTCAGTAGCAACTTGATCTGAAGTTTCATGATCATCATCATTAACTTCCTCTCTAGTCGGTGCAGGCACCTCAGGAACAATTTCCTGAGCTGCGCCACTCCCCGGTTCAAGAGGTAATACTTCATCAAGTTCTACTTTCCTCCCACTTATTTCTTTCGAGAGAAACTCTTTCTCTAGAAAGGATCCATTCTTGGCAAGAAAGATCTTGCCTTCGGATCTGAGGTAGAAGGTATACCCAATAGTTTCTTTAGGGTATCCTATGAAGACGCATTTTTCCGATTTGGGTTCGAGCTTTTCAGGTTGAAGTTTCTTGACATAAGCATCGCATCCCCAAACTTTTAGAAACGACACCTTAGGTTTCTTCCCAAACCATAATTCGTACGGTGTCGTCTCAACGGATTTTGACGGAGCCCTATTTAAAGTGAATGCGACAGTCTCTAAAGCATAGCCCCAAAATGACAGCAGTAAATTGGTAAGAGACATCATGGATCACACCATATCCAATAGAGTGCGATTACGACATCACTGTTGGGGAACGTAGCAGAATTTTAAAATTTTCTACGCATCACCAAGATCAATCTATGGAGTCATCTAGCAACGAGGGAGAGGGGAGTGCATCTACATACCCTTGTAGATCGCGCGCGGAAGCGTTCAAGAGAACGGGGTTGATGGAGTCGTAGTCGTCGTGATCCAAATCACCGATGACCTAGTGTCGAACGGATGGCACCTCCGCGTTCAACACATGTACGGTTGGGAAGACGTCTCCTCCAACTTGATCCAGCAAGGGGAAAGGAAAGGTTGATGAAGATCCAGCAGCACGACGGCGTGGTGGTGGAAGCAACGGTGATCTCAGCAGGGCTTCGCCAAGCTCAGGGAGAGGGAGGAGTGTGACGGGAGGGAGAGGGAGGCGCCAGGGGCTAGGGTGCGGCTGCCCTCCCTCCCCCCACTATATATAGGACCCCTAGGGGGGCGCCGGCCCTAGGAGATGCAATCTCCAAGGGGGGCGGCGGCCAAGGGGGGTGGAGTGCCCCCCAAGCCAAGTGGGGCGCCCCCACCCCTAGGGTTTCCAACCCTAGGCGTAGGGGAGGCCCATGGGGGGCGCACCAGCCCACTAGGGGCTGGTTCTCCTCCCACTTCAGCCCATGGGGCCCTCTAGGATAGGTGGCCCCACCTGGTGGACCCCTGGGACCCGTCCGGTGGTCCCGGTACAATACCGATTACCCTCGAAACTTTCCCGATGGCTGAAACTTGACTTCCTATATATAAATCTTCACCTCCGGACCATTCCGGAACTCCTCGTGACGTCCGGGATCTCATCCGGGACTCCGAACAACTTTCGGGTTACCGTATACTAATATCTCAACAACCCTAGCGTCACCGAACCTTAAGTGTGTAGACCCTACGGGTTCGGGAGACACGCAGACATGCCCGAGACGACTCTCCGGTCAATAACCAACAGCGGGATCTGGATACCCATGTTGGTTCCCACATGCTCCTCGATGATCTCATCGGATGAACCACGATGTCGAGGATTCAATCAATCCCGTATACAATTCCCTTTGTCAATCGGTACGTTACTTGCCCGAGACTCGATCGTCGGTATCCCAATACCTTGTTCAATCTCGTTACCGGCAAGTCACTTTACTCGTACCGTAATGCATGATCCCGTGATCAACCACTTGGTCACATTGAGCTCATTATGATGATGCATTACCGAGTGGGCCCAGAGATACCTCTCCGTCATACGGAGTGACAAATCTCAGTCTCGATTTGTGCCAACCCAACAGACACTTTCGGAGATACCCGTAGTGTACCTTTATAGTCACCCAGTTACGTTGTGACGTTTGGCACACCCAAAGAACTCCTACGGTATCCGGGAGTTGCACAATCTCATGGTCTAAGGAAATGATACTTGACATTCGGAAAAGCTATAGCAAACTAACTGCACGATCTTTGAGCTATGCTTAGGATTGGGTCTTGTCCATCACATCATTCTCCTAATGATGTGATCCCATTATCAATGACATCCAATGTCCATAGTCAGGAAACCATGACTATCTCTTGATCAACGAGCTAGTCAACTAGAGGCTCACTAGGGACGTGTTATGGTTTATGTATTCACACATGTATTACGATTTCTGGATAACACAATTATAGCATGAACAATAGACTATTATCATGAACAAAGAAATATAATAATAACCATTTTATTATTGCCTCTAGGGCATATTTCCAACAGATAGTTCGGGATGGAGGGGTTTCGTCTCGAACCTTTTCGTTCGGTAAAAGGTGCATCCCCGAGCGAACGAGTCGTTCAGTCTGGTGCTCCTCCAGGCTGAACAGTCGGCACTTATCTATGTCCTTTTTCTTAGGCTTATGCGTGGCAGCCAAAATAATTTTAGATTGGCCTGTCAGAATAATGTGGGTTGGGGGGGGGGGGCAGCTTAGTTTTCCAGCTACCCATAAGCCCCAAAAGAACTGACTCTAAGCTACCGCCTCCGTCGCAGCTGATCTGTTCACGTCCCGACGTTCTACGGTGCTATGTGACAGTAGTCAACGTGCAAACCTTTGCCATGTCACAATTATTGAAACATAAACTTTTTCCATGTAAACGGAAAACCCCTGGCATGGCATGAACCTGAATCGGCTAAGTTTATTGCAACAATCACTCCCTAAACTTTGTGTCCAGGGTTCATCTCTATCATGCTACACCCTCTCGGAGATCGTTTATCTAATCATTGACAATGGTAGATCCAAGAGTATATCTGTTATAATCATGTAGCAAGGGACCCAAGAAAAATATAAATCCATACATAATCTGGTCATAAAATGGCGATTCGTTGCACCACAAGAAACACATTGAAAATTACACTAGATGGATTACAAATCACATAGGATAGCTCATGTGATATTTTTATTGAAGAACAAGGGAGAGAGCAAGCCACATAGCAGGAAATTCGCGGGGGCATGCATGTGCGGACCCACGCCCCACAGCAGCCTTGCCCGGCTGCATGATTGCCTCATGATCCACAAAGCCATTCAGTTCCACATGAGGGCACACCACATTTTAAGTTTGGTTTTTTGAAACCTGCTATTTTTGTCATTCTTTGTATCAAGTTTCAACATTTGAAACTTAACAAAGTTTTTAAAAATCACCAAAAGATATTCAAAATGGGTCTTATTTGAAAGGCCTTCGTCACAAGAAATATCAATATGAAAATTAAAAATAATTTGGACTTTCAATTCCAAAGATACGAAAATTTGAAAATCAAAAGCCAAAAGAAAAATGGAGTTAGAGCCTCCTCCCCTGCGTCCCACAAATCCTCTCTGGCCACATAACTACTATTATGGACCCATAGTACAAGGAGCACTACTCACATGTGATCATCAAAGCAGCAAGGTCAAAAAAGGCCTCGGAATTGGATTGTTTCAGAACGTGTGGTGGTGGTGGTGGCAGAAATGATCCTCGATAATTATTTTTAGGATTTTTACAGGTATATAAGGACACGAAAACCGAGAGGCGGTGGAGGGGGTCGCTAGGGGCACGTAACCGCACGACATGACCCAGCCCTAGGTCGCATGGGAGCCTAGGGTCTCCCTTTTGGTGGCCCTCTGGCTCATGGTGTCCCTCTAGTCTTCAATCTAAGCGACGTATTTTTATATTATTTTATTTGCTCCCTAAAAATAGTTTTTACCACACCGATGGGCATATAAAAGTAGCATATTATGTCAAAATGATGAAGAATTGTAGTAACCTACAATTTTATCGAACTAAGCACTAGAATTGTAGGTTAGTCCGATAAAATTGTATAAAAATGTGTCAAAATGATGTAATAACAGTATAAAGGTAGCATATAAGGAAGCAACCTTTCTTCTCCAAAATGATGTAATAACGGTATAAAAGTAGCATATAAGCAGCTTATTTTGGCAGCTACCCATAAGCCCCAAAAGAACTGACTCTAAGCTACCGCCTCCGTCATAGCTGATCTGTTCACGTCCCGACGTTCTACGGTGCTATGTGACAGTAGTCAACGTGCAAACCTTTGCCATGTCACAATTATTGAAACATAAACTTTTGCCATGTAAATGGAAAACCCCTGGCATGGCATGAACCTGAATCGGCTAAGTTTATTGCAACAATCACTCCCTAAACTTTGTGTTCAGGGTTCATCTCTATCATGCTACACCCTCTCGGAGATTGTTTATCTAATCATTGACAATGCATGGTAGATCCAAGAGTATGTCTGTCATAATCATGTAGCAAGGGACCCAAGAAAAATATAAATCCATACATAATCTGGTCATAAAATGGCGATTCGTTGCACCGCAAGAAACACATTGAAAATTACACTAGATGGATTACAAATCACATAGGATAGCTCATGTGATATTTTTATTGAAGAACAAGGGAGAGAGCAAGCCACATAGCAGGAAATTCGCGGGGGCATGCATGTGCGGACCCACGCCCCACAACAGCCTTGCCCGGCTGCATGATTGCCTCATGATCCACAAAGCCATTCAGTTCCGCATGAGGGCACACCACATTTTAAGTTTGGTTTTTTGAAACCTGCTATTTTTGTCATTCTTTGTATCAAGTTTCAACATTTGAAACTTAACAAAGTTTTTAAAAATCATCAAAATATATTCAAAATGGGTCTTATTTGAAAGGCCTTCATCACAAGAAATATCAATATGAAAATTAAAAATAATTTGGACTTTCAATTCCAAAGATACGAAAATTTGAAAATCAAAAGCCAAAAGAAAAATGGAGTCAGAGCCTCCTCCCCTGCGTCCCACAAATCCTCTCTGGCCACATAACTACTATTATGGACCCATAGTACAAGGAGCACTACTCACATGTGATCATCAAAGCAGCAAGGTAAAAAAGGCCTCGGAATTGGATTGTTTCAGAACGTGTGGTGGTGGTGGTGGCAGAAATGATCCTCGATAATTATTTTTAGGATTTTTATAGGTATATAAGGACACGAAAACCGAGAGGCGGTGGAGGGGGTCCCTAGGGGCACGCAACCACACGACATGACCCAGCCCTAGGTCGCATGGGAGCCTAGGGTCTCCCTTTTGGTGGCCCTCTGGCTCATGGTGTCCCTCTAGTCTTCAATCTAAGCGACGTATTTTTATATTATTTTATTTGCTCCCTAAAATAGTTTTTACCACACCGATGGGCATATAAAAGTAGCATATTATGTCAAAATGATGAAGAATTGTAGTAACCTACAATTTTATCGAACTAAGCACTAGAATTGTAGGTTAGTCCGATAAAATTGTATAAAAATGTGTCAAAATGATGTAATGACGGTATAAAAGTAGCATATAAGGAAGCAACCTTTCTTCTCCATTCAGGGTCTATCCGAAAGAGAATCCAGACCTTTTCCTCAGACAGTGGGAATGCATTTTCTTACTTGATTGACATTGACAGATATGTGTACCACACTGATGGGCGAGCGATGGGAATTGAACCCGCATATGGGGGATTCACAATCCACAATTTGAGCTAAACAGAAAATCCATATCTCTCTCATTTCCATTCTGGAGCATCTTATCTTAAGTTTCCTATTTATCAAAGAAAAATTCCATTATCAGCTCACTCGAAATAGTATGCCCCTCTACTAAAGTGGGTTGAAAGGCATCGTGCTGTCTAAGGATGCAATCTAATAGATCGTTGTTCCTTGGTAACCTCTAGTTTGAGGGAAACTACTGAAATTGAATCAGCTTGCAATAGTCCGATTAGTTCCCCAGGCGGAAAAGCCTCCTGCACAAGATCCGAAGCGCTTCTCCCGATGGACTTAAGCTCTTATGTAGTATATACACACCATGCTTATAATAGCTCTTGTTTTATGCCGGCGCCAGAAAGAGACAAGCTCAAAAATGTAGCGAGGATCATCAACTCCAAAGAAATTATATATAAAAGCCCATATTTTTTTGCCACTAAACAGTTAAAGAAAAGATGTTGGATAATTTTCACTGCAGTACAAAACTAATAGGTGGGATCATGTACATGTATTTATTTTGATGTATTATCTTTGGTTAGACTAGATGATACCCCGCGCGTTGCTGCGGGACTTTCTGACTTTCCTGAGTAGTTTATTTGGAAAATGTATATTGAATAAATGAAAAGGAAATATGGCTTAAAATGTTTAATAAATACATTTGCATTTGAAATGGGATGTTAGGTTACCAATGGAATATTGATATTTACATTTGAAATGTTGGAACAAATGCATTTTTTGCACAAATATACAAAAAAAAATCTCTCACGATCATGGATTCCTCTCCTCAATAGTTTCGTTTGCTTCTAATAGCATTGAATCAATTCTAGTACACTTGGCTGGCCTATAGTGACCTCAAGTGAGACATCTGATCACATGATTGTTTAAATTCTTGTAGCCAAGTATTAACCACTATAAACATAATGCACATAGGAATTAATTATGGTCATAAGATAGTAATGGTAAAGCATTGAAAGACGTCATGTCTTCAAGCAAGACATGAGCTGCCAATTGAGATATATGTTCAAACATCCCAAGGCACCATGAATAACATAAAACCATATAGCTCTTAAAATTGCTAAGGAACTTGTACTGTACCAAAACAAAACTAAAAGAGATTAAATATTTATAATGGAACGATAACTATTTCTGAAAGGCTTATAACTGTATATTGTACCTTGGCCGGAAGATCTCCTACTCAGATGCTTTTATCTTTTCTATTTCTAGGGAAGTAGCAATTAGGAGATGGGTTGTCCTTGTCATTGTTGATTCTTGAAAGAATCTAAAATGGAAAATAAATTTAAGGAAAAATAATTGGGAAAAGTTGGAGAATGGATTCTTCATATTTACTCTGAATATCTTATTCATAACCACTCCATTAAGATTGACGATGGGTAGAAGTTGAAAGATCTCCTAGTAAAGTGAGCCATGACGGTGAGATAACATTTAATTGCACAACTGGAATGAAAATTTTAAACATGAACTATGTAAGATATAGCATGTAGCGAGGGAAACAATATGCAGGCTTCAGTAATCGGTCAACAATCTATAATGTAATCACTTTTGTAGTTTTGGTGTTGTGCATGACAAAATAAATTATGGAAATCCAACCCTCCATGTACCATAATCATCTATGTTCCATTATTATGATGTACAAAATCAAATAGCGCAATTTAACAACAGTCGGAAAGAACAATCAATAAACGTGCATTGTTGGGATGGCAAATAATGCAAACATTTATTCATCCATGAACAAATTTGCAGAAGGCATGGCAAAAAAAGAATTAGTGAATCATACGGTGAGTAGAATATGATAGTAGATCATTAGAATAGTCCATTGAGATATCAAGAACGACCTGATATGAACCGGATGCCATGAAATCAGATGGAGGCAACAACGGGCCCAGGGAAATCCAAATTTATCCAGAGCACTATAACTTGTATGAGAGAAACATACATGAAGGGAGCAAATAAATTACATAGATAGGTTAATTTGAGAGAGATAAATATAATCAGGGATTAAGATAATGGGTTAGTTACCTTTTCACGTGCAGGGTCCTCGACACAATCGAAGATAGAAGTATCATGGTAACCTTATATCACTGAACATAACAGTACATCCTTGCAGTAAAAAAATATCACAAACCATGGCCCAGACCACAACCATTATCCTCTATCTAATCAGAGGTTTCAGCAGGTTCTAAGGCGCTCGCAGTTTATTCTCACATGTACGGTACTTTTAATCAATAACTGAACCAAGATGTGTCGTCTTTAGGAGGGATCACTCCTTGTGCTTATCTGTCGTAATTTCGACAACTTTCGAACAAAATGTATCTTGTTTCACATTACTATTCTCAGATCCATGCAAGACTAATGAGAATGGACTGGAAAAAATATGTTCACCATCCTTCAGTTGTTGACCGATATGCTGAAGTAACTGGTGGCATAAATACATGATAATGACTGAAACGCAATTGCAGAATCTGCACAAAAAGTAACCTACAAACATTAAGATGTTTCGATTATTTAGAGATACATTTAGAACACACCAGTAATTATAAATAGAATATGTGTGGAGCGACAAAGAAGATTATGTATGACATACCACCAAAGGAGATTTGAGCATTTTGCCAAGGTAATTTCTTCAGAAGTCTTCTTTAGCAATGAACGATACTGCAGTTTGTGCAAAATTAATGCAATCCCGCTAACAAAAATGGTGGAAGATGAGTTTACCTGGATATTAACATCGCTTTCTCAAAGGGATCCAGTTGAATGATTTACGTAAACTGTAGAGCAAATTAGAATCGACTATATGTGTATGGAGCTCCCCACTATATTTACCACACTGATCTACCCTGTATGAATATTACTGATTTTTTGTTTATCTTCATATTACATGCAAAGCTCCGATGCAAAGCAATGTTCCTCCATACACATAAGATGTACAACAGCCATATCATGTCAAGTTTTAATATCTCGGACACAATTTTACACAATTCTGCAACTTGAAACTTTCCAAGAAAGAATAGCATAACCAAATAACACTACAATAGCAGAAGCATACAACATCACAAAAGGAGATACAGCCAATCCAAAAGCAAGTTCAGGGAGAGGGAGAAGAGGAAGAGATGCTCACGCTCTTCTTTCAGGTTGGGCTTGCGGGCGTTGATGGCGGCAGCGAGGAGGCGGGGAGGCGATCAGACTCGACGGGCTCGATGTGTGATGGCAACTCCTCATGGCCCTTGTAGCAGAGGAACACGGGGCACTCGTGGAATACCTTCCAGGCGTGCTCCTCCTTCCCAAGCTCCTACAACTGGAACCCGAACTCCTCCAGATTGGGGGCCATGGCGGGAATCGCCACGTCCAAAGCGTCTGAGGCCACCGATGCTAGGACCCAGAGCAGAGCAATGGCGTGTGCATAGACTGATTCAGTTGTGCTTCTCGACGATCTGGTGGGCAGCAATGGAACCGCGGCTCGGTCCAGGCAGAGGAGAGGGATTGGGAAAGGGAAAGATGAGCTCGAGAGGGAAGGGGAAGTTCTGTAACCGATTAAGCCAAGAAAATTAGTGGGGATGGGAAGAAAGAAAATTGGTGGGGATGGGCAGAGGTGGTTGTCGTGGATTTGGAGAGGCAAAGAGGCAGAAGGAAATCAAACAGTTGGTACTTGGTAGACTAAACGTGAAACGCACCGGATCATTGATAATGGAAGATGGAGCATGCCCGCTTCAATTAATTATTGGAGTTTAATCACATAATTCGTGGGAAAAATGCTGAGATAGCATGATGCTGATGTGGTGAGGCTGCAAACCAAATGATGAGGTGGCATGATGGTGATGTGGATAGTGTGCATGTTGAGAGAATTGTAGTAGTGGGGGTCAACTTCTTAAGAATGTAAGATTCACGTTATTAATCAATAGCCAAAGGAACACATGAATTCACTTCGGACATAGGATTTCCCGAAACCAATCACTCAAAGTTGAAATTAAGCCACCAAAGTTAATGGTCTCAAACAACATGACAGTGTATTATCTAGAAAAAGATACCATCGAAATAGGAGCATCATTACCCTCATACAAGGGAACATAACTAACAAAATCAACCAATTGACATAGTACGGACATGCCCACTTTATTCGCACACCTACCCAAAGTAAGCTTCATATTGACCCCATCCCAAACCTAGGACAAAGTATAAGGTTGCAAATGATAAACATGTCCCAAAATTTGGTGTTAGGGGAACAACCCCCATCCCAAAGATCATGCTAGAAGCTAATGTTTCGCCATCACCCATAGTCCATCTGTAAGAGCATCTCCAGTCGCGCCCCCAACAGGCCCCCTAGGCGATTTTTCAGCGCCGGCGCCAAAAAATTGACCCAGTCGCGCCCCCAGGAGCCTGTTTTTCGCCGGTTTGGGCCAAAATTGGCGCCGGCGGACCCAGGCCAAACCCGGCGCGCTGGGGGGCGCCCGGGGCGCCGGGCAAGTGTTTTTGGCACGAAAGAACGGCAGGCCCGCCGCGTCATCGACCCCCGGGCCTTGTCGTCCTCATCGCCTCGGTTTCCGCGGGGAATCAATGCGAAGGCTGCCGCCGGTCAGCCTTCCATTGATTCCTCACGGGCGGCGCGACGACCCCCCCTCTCCTGCCCCCACGTACACACGGCGCCCACCCCCCTGCCGCTATAAAGCAACGCCTCCCACTCGCCTGTGACCACACACCGCCCACAGCCGCCGAGCTCTGCATCTCCCCCCGTGTGCAGCCGCCGCTGACGCTCGTCCCTCTCTCTCCCCGTGCCCAGCCGCGACGATGGGCGAGCGTTTCCCCGGAGATGGCGCGACGGCCAATGGCTTCGGCTGCCGCACGTTGCACGAGTGGGAAGCCCAATTGCTGTTCCAGGCGAACATCCCGGCGCCTCCCAACATGCGCGCACCGGGGCGGTGGAAGCTCAGCGCCGGTGGCATCGCCATCCCCCCACTGCCCGACGTCGACATGCGCCCCGACTACTTCGCCATGAGGTCAATCAGGTGCGGGCATCGCTAATGGAGGAGCAGCGGGCCCTCCCGCAGTACGCCGCCGGCGACCACGAGGCGTGGGCGGCGTACTTCCAGCACCGGCAGGCGCAGCGGCTTGCCTCCACCAACGGGGCGCCGGTGGTGCGGGGCACCAAGAACAGCGAGGGGCGTCGCCTGTGGTGGGGGCGCCCCCAGCCGCATGCTCCACGCCGTTCTCCGGCACCTCGAGGGCGGCAACGACCCGCCGTTCAAGTACCCTGCCGCCCCGGTCCGGAGCGGTGGCCAATGGATGCCGAGGAGGACGGCGTCCTCTTCTTCCTCCTCATCCCGCTCCTCCTCACACTCCTCTGGGTCGCCGGCGCTGTTCAGCGTCAAGGCCGAGCCCGCGGAGACGCCGCTCGGCCGGCGCACCCGCAGCGCTGACATCATCATCAACGAGGGCGGGCGCGCCTCCTCCTCGGCCCCTCCCCGCTTCATCAAGCCGAAGACGGAGCCGGCCGCCGTGAAGACGGAGCTCGGGCTCGCCTCCGTGAAGACAGAGCCATGGCTCGCCGTCGTGAAGACGGAGCCGGGGCTCTCCGACGAGGCGGCCTTGAAGTGGGCGCGTGAAGACTGGGCGCGGACGGAGCTGGAGCGCCAGTGCCGTGCTTATGAGCAGTTCGCCGCTCGGCGCCGGGGCCGCAACGAGGGGGGCGTCGTCGTCCTCGACGACGACAGCGACGAGGACGCGCCGCCACCGATCTGCTAGGGCGACCCCGGGCAGGGGTCCAGTAGGGGTGGCTGCGTGAAGGAGGAGAAGGACGACGATGGCAACGGCGATGGTGGCGACGGTGGCGACTTCGCCGTGCTCAGCGCGTTCTTCGCCCCGTAGTTGCGGCCTTTGTTTTTTTTTTTAGTATTTTCAGTTTCCTATGTAAAAAACTATTTAAGCGGCCTAAGTAATGTCATGTTCGCCGAATTTTAGCTGAAACTTTGTTCCGTTTGCCGGATTTTAGCCGAATTCCTTTTCAAAAAGTATTAAACACGCCTTCTGGGGGCGACCCTGGGGCCGGCGGCTGGGAACCCGAAAGCCCCCAGGCCGATTTTAGCGCCGGTTCGCCCCCAGGCGGCGATTTTACGAGCCGCCTGGGGGGCAACGGTTGGAGATGCTCTAAAAGGTCCTAGAAGCATTGAAACCCAAGTAACACTCTTCCAAAGAGGAGAACCATTGCCAAGGTTTAGAGAACAAAAAGGTAGAGTAATATATTTAAAATCCAAAATCCTTTCCCAATCTTTATCCCCACTCTCAAAATATCTCTTACCCAAGAGGCAAGTAAAGCCATGTTAAAATCCCCAGATTAGAGACACCTAGACCACCAAATTTCTTCTTCCTAGAAACCAAAACCCCACAGGCCAAATGGTACTTGTGAGAATCATCCATATTCCCCGGAAGAAGTGTTTCATTTGAAAGTTAATGACATTAATTATCCATTTGAGAGATTTAATCATAGACATTAGATAAGCAAGATTGCTAGTAATATAGGAGCATAATAAAATAAGTTACCCCTGAAAGACAAAGTCTTACCCATCCAACCTGAAATAATTTTAATGATCCTATAAATGATAGGTTGTAAGTCATCTCTCCTCAGTTTATCAAAGTGCAAAGGCACTCCCAAATACTCGAAGGAAAATGAACCAATTTTACAACAAAAGATTTTGGGCACCTCACTAGGATGGATAGTCAAAAGGCACTCTTATGGAAGTTATTTTTCATACTAGATAAACTTCCAAATCTGGACAAGATCCATTCAAAATTTCTAGCCTTGTCAATGGAATTATCAATAAATAGCAAAGTGTCATGAGCATACTGCAAACTACACACCACCAGGAATGACATTGGGTAAAAGCCCAGAAACTAAACCATGGCCGGTAGCTTTGTACAACGTTTTAGAAAAGAAATCAGGCACACACAAGGTTAAACAGGATAGGAGAAAGGGGGTTACCCTGTTTGAGACCTTTGCCCCCAGTAAAATACGGGTCATCAATATCAAACCAATCAACTTCTCACCAAAACTTCTACAAGAAAGCATTTCCCAAAAGGAAATCCCATCTCACTCTGTCATAGGCTTTCTTATAATCGAGTTTTAAAATAAGCTCCTCAGAACTAGTCCTATTATGAATCGTATGTCTAACCTCATGGGCCATGACAACACTCTTCAGGATACATCTATCCCTAATAAAGACAGATTGATTAGGAGAGGTAAGTCTATGCTAATGGGAGAAAACATATTAGTCATGGTTTCGGTCAAAGTCTTCACAGCACAATTTCTAAATTTTTCCATATCTTTGGCATCATTTTCCTTAGGGATGAGAATAATTAGAGCAAAATTGAGCCTAAATAAATCCAAGGTGCCATTTTCAAAACCTCTAACAAGCCACTAAATTTTCTCTAATCCACCCACGTAGTACTGTAAACCTAGTCGCTAGGTGGTCTATGGATTTGGATGTAATTTTTATTTCTGATGTTCGTTGTACTGCCATGATCAAAAATGAATAAATTGGAAGTTTCCCCGCAAAAAAAAGAAAAAAAATCCGTAAGTGTAGCAAAACTCTTGGTATTGTGACAGAAGAGAGGTGCTAACTATATACAGTCAGAATATCATGAGTTTTTTTTAGCATGGAACAAAGGATGTGTTTGGTTTGTGCCGAAGGTTGCCCCACCAAAGCATTGGCTAGACAAAATTTTGGTTGAGGTTTTGGTTACTCATAATTTGATCAACATTGGCAAGAAAAATGAACTAGAGTTGGCTAAAGTTCATTGGCATGCCAAAAAATTGGCAACCATCCAAACAAAAACCAATCTTTGGGTCATGACCAAAATTTTGGTAAGGTGCACTTTGGCCACAATCCAAACACACCCAAACTCTTACGAGGAACATGTAAAATTATGGTTGGACATTAGGGAGGAAGGGAGGAAGGGAGGGAAAGGGGTCTGTATAAAATCCTAACCACCCCGAGCGTAAGTTTAGGTTTTTCGGTGTGAAAAATCCTAGGAAAGGGTTTCTTTCCTAGGATGTTGACGTGGATATCACAAGGAAATCTTGAGAAACACTGATCGCATCATAGCCCATGCATATAATACACACAAGAACGGTATGCACGTCCCGTACGCACATCGTATCCACCATCGATCGCCATGACAGGAGCCGCCGCCACCGAGCTGATTCTGCCGGCCCTGCGCGGCGCCTACCAGCGCGCCGTGCACTCCTTCTCCTCCTCCTCCGTCCGCGCGCAGCCGGTGACCGGGACGCACCTCTTCCAGATCGACGGCTACAAGCTCGTGCACAGGATGGTCGACGGCTCCTCCATCAAGTCCCGCAAGTTCCGCGTCGGCGGCATCGACTGGCAGGCCGCCTACCATCCCCACGCCCGCGGCCTCTGCGTCGGCGCTGGCCTCCACCTCGCCGGGACCAACAACTCCGGCAAGACTGCCACCGCCATGTGCCAGGTGAGCATCCTCGACCGCGCGGGGGTGCCGGCGTTCAGCCGCCTCATCGAGCCGCGCGATATTCACGGGATGATCTACCCTGACCGGTCCTCGTGGAGCGTCGACGTGCACGACTTCGTCAAACGGGAGGAGCTCCTGAAGTGGGCGGAGGACCACGTCGACGGCGACCGCCTCCGCCTCCGCTATGATGTCCTCGTCCTTCAGATGCGATCAGAATCTCCCGTCCAGGGCTACTTGAAGGACTTTTGGGAGAGACTTAAGAACTAAATCTTTCTTGTCTACTTGTATAATATTCAGTGAGGATAATGCAAGACGCAAGAACGTAGTATAATACTAGTAATATTTTTGAGGATTATATGATTTTGGTGCATTTCAGTTCTTTTTTGTAAGTACGTGACAAGATGGTGCAAGTGTGCTATCAGATTTTTTGGTGCACGTACGTATTGTTTGTAGAAAAATTTTCTCTTCTACGAATATCCAATTTTTTTACACGTAATACTCCATAGATAGGTCGAATTGGATAGCAGCAATAATCAATTTTAGCATGAATTGTTTGGAGAGGAAGTCTGCCCTTCTTTATGGATTCGGCACGATGCAATTTTTTTCCTCCCACCCGCAATTTTTACTTTTACTCCCCTTATATCCGTTTGTTTAGTTGATTCAATGGCTTTATTCATTGCCTTTTGAAACTCCGAAAACACGAAGAGTAGAGAAACAAAACTATTTCAACCTTTACGCCTCCATCCAATCCTCTAGGCCCCCATATTCGATGATTGTTATTTATATGTCATGTGATTTCTCTCTCACTAGGTTTGAACAGTGTAATAGGGAAGCAAATAAGAGCTTGTTAGGTTAGCGAATTTTTTTGTGACAAGGGATTGGTTTGAGGAGCCTATGGATAATATTGTACCTTTGCTTAATGACGGTGTCTAATAAAAACAGTTTATGTTTCTTTCCAAAAAACTATTTAGCGCTAAGCATCTATCTAACCCAATTTCAGTCACTACTCTCATGTATCTGTTTTAAAAAAAACTCCCATGCTCCCTTCTTCTGCCCATGCCTCGCACCAGTGCACCTTGGCATTGCCCCCTCGCCCCTTTTGGCGGGAGGATCCATGGCCCCCATTTGATGCGGGCGCGAATCCGCCTTGTCATGGGCTTGCTCATTGCTCTCTTTCTTCTCATGACAAAACCGTGCGGAGACAAACTCTAGTGTCCGAGCATAAATTTCCTGGATGAGCATACTAACCCCAAGTTCCATCTTTCGGGCTGGTTATAACAGATAGGCATCATTGTTTCTTCTCATTATTGTTAGATGTAGATCTCTATCCAAAGATAGTGCCTCATAACACACGCTAGCATCTCTAATGTTTGTGAATTGTCAATACCCTGAAGCACCATAGCAGAGGGACCTAAGTAGACCCCATTAACCCCTCAAGCGTATGGGGTAAGTGTCCTCTCCCATTGATGGTGGATTCCCCTAAATCTTACCCTACCACTCCACCTCAGGCTGTAAATTTCCTCCCTAAAAATCTGTATATGTACCTTTTTTTTGTGCCAAATTTTGATAGCTTTATTCAACAAAAGTACTTTCGGGATAGTCAGACATCTGGATGCTGATTAGGGAATGAGGTTCAAAGTCCATCCCACTCTCTATAACCATCAGTGCAAGCACACCTAGCACAAATTTGGCCATGATATTAGATATCCTCAAGGTCACATGTGTGGAAACCCCGAGTTTTGCAAAGATCACTCCATCTCGTAAAGGCATTGTCTCGACAACTATTGGATCCATCACACCTTTGTTGGGTTTGCACCATACATCGAGCAAGATGATGGTGAAGGGGCAACACCTCCCGACTAATTTCCGAACTGATTGTAGCATCATATATAGTTGATCTTGACTCATCCTTACTCCGGAGGTCTCCAGCCACAACCCACAAAATTGTTGTATAAGTGCTCATGTCTTCTCCCTAGTGAGTCCATCTATTTCTCGAGTACCATATAGGCCACATGAGCGATATAATCTTAATACGTCCGTGAAACGGTTGTCACAAAGTATATCCCGTGACCATGCATCTGGATGTAGCCCAGGAAGATAGAAATCAGACCAAACTTCAGCATCATCACAGAAGCTCTGACCTCCATGTTTTTTGCATCCGTGGTCAACGGGGACACCTTCTCTTCCATTGAATGAACATCCTCAAAAAAATCTGAAATAAATTCAGAAAAACGCGAGCACCAATACCAAAAGACTTGACCCTTGATGGGATGCTTTTTCTTTCAAGAAAAAACCCTAACCATGGTCTCTCTGACACCCAAGTTTGAGCCTCTACCTCGTACATTGCCGGAGAAGTAGGCATCAGAGATGGACGGACAGAGCAGTTCCTTTCATCCCCTTGCGTGGGTTTTCAGGGGCCAGGGCGCGCGGTGGCCTGTCGCCCTCAGCATCCGGCCCGGCCCGGCCCTGGTAGGTACAGCCGTTGCGAACGTAGGGGGATCCTCGGCCCTCGGCACCCTATCCGTGGGCCGATAAGGCGCGGGCGGAGGCGGCCGGCCATACACAAAGCCACCGTGGCCGCACGGGTCGCCCTCGCCTTCCCCTTTTCCTCTGCTCCCCCGTGCGCCCTCTCCCTCCCCTGGTTGGTGTGGTGGCTGCTGCGCGCATCATCGTCAGAGCCTCCCTCCCTCGCCCACCAACCGCACCACCACAGGAGCGCGCGACGCAGAGATTTGATTCAGGGAGAAGAGAATGGCGGCGCCGTCGTCCCTCGCCTCCTCCCACCTCTCCCGCCTCGCCGCTGCCGCACCGGCCCCGCAGCACCACCACCAGAACCACCAGCTCCGCCTCGGCTGCTCCCGCCGCCGCGCGCAGCGCCTCGTCGCCATGGCCGGATCCGGAAAGGTACCGCCGCGCGCCTCCAATCCCCGCCCTCTTGCCCTCCCCTCTACCCGTAATATTTCCCCGGTGAAAGTCATTGCTCGCGCCTGATAACTCCCTCCCCTGATGTCGTTTTGCAGTTCTTCGTCGGAGGCAACTGGAAGTGCGTAAGTAACCCCCCCGCTCTCCTCACAATCCCACCGGCTTTGCGCGCACGGGCTTGACGCGTCGGCACCGCGCGATGGGGAATCTCGAGTACGGCGGTGTCGGTGGCGGTGGAGATTCCCCTTGCGCCCCGCGTGACGTTTTTTTAATCCTCGCGGCGGCATTGTGGTTGTCGCCTTGGGGGGATTTCGTTTGTCCCTATTCGTTCATGCAGACATCGTGCTATACACCGTACTGATGTCCTCTCCCAGTATTAGAGTTGCTTTTCGTGCCGTGCCGCCTAGTTTTGCAACTTCCGTCTCTGCTGTCCCTTGATAGCCTTCATCAGATTCCAAAAGATGTCCAGATTTGAGGGGCATTCGATGACTTAAGGAACAGAGGAATGCTGCTAGTTATTATTGTCACTGTGTTGTTTTAATCATGACATAAGAGATGCCATAGATTAAGGCATTCAGCAGGGGGCGGCCATCAATCAGTGCAAGGGGTTGCAGCAGCTAGGGTGTTGGTCGTTGCCATCCGAATGTATTCAGGTGGCGGCATGTACATGATTGGGGGGAGCCTTCCTATGCTTTTATGTCTCTGATTTTGCTTCATATTTATAGGGAGCTTTTGTTGACCATATAAAGTTACGTTGCTTAATGTTTCGGTCAGGTATCTTGGAATTTTCTGGATTAATATCTGATTTCTCTTCTTGTCCCTCACTCTAGAATGGAACAAAGGAATCCATTAGCAAGCTTGTCTCTGATTTGAATGCTGCCACACTCGAAAGCGATGTAGGTAAGCTCATTTGCTTCTTCTACGCATATCCTAAGCTTCCTTTCGTTATGACCTGTGCAATGGGTGTGCGTGTTTAATTGGTATACATCATGTCAATGGTGCCTGTTTCCATTTAGTATGGACATTTTCCTGACTATATTATGCACCTTCTACCAGCTATGTTCTATACCTATGTAAATTATTTACTAGTACATTTGCTCTTGTAGAGTAGTGCTATCACCAGAAGTCTAGACCACATATTAGCCCCAACCTGTTGCCTATTATTTTTTTAGTTCAAAGCTCCTAGTTACTTATCAGCCAGTCTTGATCCCCTTGTCTAGCAAAAGATTTAGTTACCTGGGCAGTCCTGGAGCTGCAATCGTCCCTGGAGTGTCTGGCAATGGCGGTGACGCTGCCCTGCTGGGCGGGGCCTAATGTCGTTGTGTGTCTGTAGTTGAGGGCACCTCCTCACCTAGTTGTAGTTGCTTGGTGAGGACGGTCGTGTATGTGTGTGTGTGTGTGTGTGTGTGTCTGTGTGTGTGTGTGTGTGCGCGCGCGCGCTTGTCCCTCCTTTCTGGAGGTTGTACCCCCAATGTCTTCCTGTTCAATGAAATGAAACGCAAAATTCTCTTGCGTTTTCTTGAAAAAAATAGTGACATATATGACAACATACAGGCTACCCCAACTTGTTTGGGACTACAGGCTTTGTTGTTGTTGTTGTTGTTGTTGTTGTTGTTGTTGTTGTTGTTGTTGTTGTTGTTGTATGACAACATACATCATGTATGAGCATCAGTGTCATGTCAGCACTTCCTCCTGGTTGTTAGTTGGTTACCAGGTTGGCCAAAAAAAATGGCATATAGTGTATTAGCTTGTACATGCTCCACAGTAGCAATATGCATGATTCTTTACTATCATCTGTGAATTTTACACCATGGGTACCACCAAAAGATAAATTTTCATGGTGGAAGACACGAGTAGTTTGCTTGCACCAATTCAGTAACTACTTTTAATAGACTACTGTTATGAAGAACAGTGAGTTTCAGATTACTATGGCTGCTCACTTCTGAAGTTAATGTGTTTCACCTTCTAAACATGATTATGTAGTTTATTTTAAGATATTTAGCTGCTTGTCTCATTGACTCGACAATATATTAATATATGGAGCTGTGGGTATGGTGCAGATGTTGTGGTAGCACCGCCATTCATCTATATCGACCAGGTCAAGAGTTCACTAACTGGACGTATTGAGGTGTCTGCTCAAAACACATGGATTGGAAAAGGAGGAGCTTTCACTGGAGAGATCAGGTTGGATACTGCTAGTTGAACTTGTCGAGTTTGTCTTTTCCTGGTACACAAGAGGTCGAAAATTCTTCTGTCACGCTAATGACCAAAAAGCATTTGTTTTACTGGAATGTACTAAGTAATGAGGGTTACAAAATGTTGTTTCTATTTTTGTTCCTTTTGGGCTTTCATTTCTGAGTTTTATTTTCTCATTGGAAAACTCCAGTGCGGAGCAGTTGGTGGACATTGGCTGCCAATGGGTTATTCTTGGTCACTCTGAGCGCAGACATGTTATCGGTGAAGATGATGAGGTAATTACAGATGCTACTGATTTTGTACTACTCTTGTTCATTTCTCTAGAGTCTGAAGTTGACTTTGAGATGTATAGTTGCTGTTGTGATGCAGTAACTTAGTTTGGGATTGCGATCTAACAAGTTTGTCCTATGCAGTTTATTGGGAAGAAGGCTGCATATGCATTGAGTCAAAATCTTAAGGTTATGGCATGCATAGGAGAATTGTTGGAAGAGAGGGAAGCTGGGAAAACTTTCGATGTCTGTTTTAAGCAGATGAAGGCTTTTGCAGGTGAAATTTGGTCATGTTTAGTAGTTTAGTGATGATGGGCCTGAACAGCATTGATTTATCTGCAAAATGTGTGCTTTCAGATAATATTACGGACTGGACAAACGTTGTTATTGCGTATGAGCCTGTGTGGGCTATTGGAACCGGAAAGGTTGCTTCTCCTGAGCAAGCTCAAGAAGTTCATGCCGCTGTCCGTGATTGGTTAAAAACCAATGTATCAGCTGATGTTGCTTCTACCGTTCGAATTATATACGGAGGTTAGTTTCTTATAATGATCTTCATTCAGGGCCAACATGTTCCCTGTTTCACCCATATATTAAACTGATGACTGGAAGATGAACTTAGGAACCATAAATTTAGTATCACATGGTGACTCATAAATATCTTAATAGCCTCATAGCAAAGCTACTACCCCCTTCCTGCTATCGTATCTGAGCTACTGGAGGCATATTTTTCTTGTTATTTTTTGGCGTGTTAGAAATATCTTGAAGCCCCAGTCAGAGAAATTCCCAACCTCTGATTTCACCTTCCAAGGCATTAGACTTTTAGGTTACAGTCAATACTTTGGTAATGGTTAACAAGGCTCGTAAATCCTATGATATGACCATCTCCCCTATGCTTCCGTTGCAGGTTCTGTAAACGCAGCAAACTGTGCAGAGCTAGCAAAGAAGGAAGATATTGATGGCTTCCTTGTCGGCGGTGCCTCTTTGAAGGTATGAGAAATTGGCATCTATTTTCATTCAGACAAAAGAGATGAACTTAGGAAACTAATGCCTTGTGTTCTCAGTTGTTGCATGTCTCTGCTTTATCATCTCAAATCTCCTAAGCAAAATATTTGGGTGTTTTGCAGGGTCCGGACTTTGCCACCATCTGCAACTCAGTGACGTCGAAGAAAGTTACAGCCTGATGTGAGACCACCACCTCCATGGTAGAAATAAGTGATGAGAAAGAGAGGCAGCCTGGCTACCGCGTCGAAAAAGCGTGAGATAGGTGCTCCACGTGAACCGTGAATCGTGTCGAGTCGTGATCTGGTTTTGCTGATTCGTAGAACGAAGAAATACAAATAATACGACGTGGCGCCATTTTGCTTCTCATGGAATTTCTGTACGAAACGGGAGTTTTCTTCTTTGTACGTGAGGGAGTGGTCACACTCACACCTGAATTGAAGTGTGCTCATGCTTGTGGAACTGTTGTTCTGTTGTCGGTCTCCGGGGGGGCATATATTGTGTCGTGTGCACTGAAGTCATACTACGTGTTGAGGAAGATCACCTGTTACTTGTCATCGTATGCCACTGGGCCTTGCCACCGTAGCTTTGACTTCACAGCTGTTTGGTTCTCCTTAGTAGCTCTCTTTTGGTGTTAGAGCTGTGCTGTCTTGTTGTAGTGGCTGAGGTCCGGCGTGGATCTTCATGGGCGTGTTTGGTTGCTTGCGTAGCTACAGGCTGCACTGCATGGGGCGTCCTGGGTGAGCCTGGCCTGGTTGGGCTGATGCAAGGATGAGTAGAGATGGGTGTTTGGTGAACTTGCATGATATTGCTGCACTACGAGCAGGTTTTTCTGAATTTTATTGGGCTTGACATATCATTGTTTGCTAGCTACTTCAGCGACAGATGGCTAATACGTAATCCATCGCTCGAGCCGCCAGTCATGACCAAAACTGCACTGCTCCAGCTATCTCGCACACTTGAACTGAAACAGAGGAAATAGATTGGCTGAGTTGTGCAGACTCGACCGATATTGCCGCGAGTCACCGTGCAAATGCAACCGATCGTTTCCTTCAGTGAGGAACGCTGTGACGCAGCAGCGCCGGGCGATGAGACCCGGAGCTCGGCGGCTCCAGACGGCAGGACGAGGACGGCAGCAACGATGCTTGGTCGAGGTCGACGGTGGCTGCAACGCTTGGTCGACGACGATGGCGACGGCACTTGGTCGAGGACAGCGGCGGCGGCGACGCTTGGTCCAGGACGACGACGACGACGGCGACGCCACTTGGTCGAGGACGGCAGCGGCTACCCTTGGTCGAGGACGACGGCGAAGACACTTATCGAGGACGATGGCGGCGCGCGGCTAAACTTGGTCGTGGACGACGACGGCGACAGCACTTGGTCGAGGACCACGGCGGCGGCGACGACAACGACGACGTTTGGTCGAGGACAATGGCAGTGCTTGGTGGAGGTTGAACGAGGACAATAGAGTTTGACGAGGGCGGCGGCGATCGTTGGTTGAGGACGACAACGGCGGCATTTGGTCTAGCGGCGAAGAGATGAAAGATAGTAGAAGAAAAGCGAACGAGCCAGAGCCTGCATGCGAGAAACGCGAGAAACTTGCGTTTCCCTCGGCCTGGCTGGGAGGCCTCCTTTTGCATCCACGGACCAGGCTCACCAGCCCATGCAGCCTATCAAACCACCCAAATTTTACATGGCGGGTGCGAGCCACATGCAAACCAGGAAACCAAACACCCCCCATGTGATTCCGCACGCCCTATTCTTGGTTGGTTGGTTCGATGATCGCCTTTAGCGAAGTTGGTGTCATTTCTCAGAGTTTGGGATGGCAATGATTTTCGCCCGGTTTTTCATTAATTAATTAGACAACTCTCTTCTATTTAATTAATGAATGAGGCAAATCTTTTGCCTCCGTTTCAAAAAAATACTACGTGTTGAGAAAAACAGATTACTCCCTCCGTCTCATAATATAAAAGCGTTTTTGACAGTAGTGTATATTAATCTATAGTGTATTGAAAACGTATTTAAAATGACAAAAGCTGCAAGTCCAAACAAAAAAAAGATCTCAAATTTGTTAAAACCAAATGTACACGCAACACATCTGTGAAGTAAAGCTCGCAGCCCTTTGTCAAAGTTGCATATGTATGACACGAATGACACGGTTGGGGTCTCCACGCCGAGCCTTTTCCAAAAGGAGCCACCATGTTTGAAAGCCGCGCAGGTTGTCAGCCACATACATACCTACAGCCTCGTCCTCTGCCCCGGTTGGAAGGCCGCGGCGCTCCCTTGAATTAGCTCGCCAACTCGATCACGAATGTATAGTGGAGGTACGTGCTTCCGTTCGGGATTCAAGTACTGGCTTATCAAGTTCTTGGGTTTCTTGCAGATTTTTTTTTAAAAGGGTTCTTGGGTTTCTCTGCTTAACGTTCTATACTCCGTTCGTGATGTTTTTCCTCTCCTTTTAGCTCATCCGATACTTGCTTAATTTCACGACTCCAATTTCAAAGAATTAGTATGGCGTCAGTGCTACTGCTCGGCGCCGTTGCAGTCATGCTGAACCTATCATTCATATCATCAACGCGGCGTCACCATGGATGCAGAACACATTGCGGTGACGTGGAGGTCCCCTATCCATTTGGCATTGGTATCGGTTGTGCTATCGAATAGGGCTTCGATATCAACTGCAGCAGGACTGCCGATGGAATCAAGATGCCATTCATTCCTAAGTGGGAGATTCTAAACATCTCGGTGACCCATGGTCAATCCCGAGCTTTGTTGACCATCCCGACATATTGCTACAATTCCAGTACAAGAGAAATAGATGTCTACTTTTGGGATTTCGAATTAACTTGCCTTATCGGTTTTCTCACGAGCACAACAAGTTCATAAGCATTGGTTGCAACACAATTGGATATATCTACAAGACCAACGGCATGACAAGGGATGCAACAGGATGTGTATCGGTGTGTGGGAGCCCAGAAGACCTGACAATGCTCGTGCGTTGCTGTTGGCTGCTGCCAAAATGTCGTTCCCAAGGGCTTAATGGGCTACAACATCTATTTCTATGATGTGGATTATGTCAATACTTCAAATAGTTGGTACTTCAACCCATGCAGCTACACCGGCTTGGTGGAAACAGAGGCGTTTTTCTTCAGCTCCGATTATGTAACAACTACAAGGTTCAATGATACCTACAGAGGCGTTTTTCTTCAGCTCTGATTAGTTCGTAAGAATATTTGTACACCAATCGATAAAAAGGATTTCTGCAGTGGACAAATGTGTATGATACTATTTTCCCCCTCTCAAGCATGTAAAAAATCCAAATAGAGAAAGGAAAATGAGGGGTTAGACTGTGTGGACTTGTCTCTTTAATAATGGGGGTTACAGATCAATCTTTACAAATAGTTTATAGAAGACAATTATAGAAAAAACAGCCTAAAGAAAAGAAAAGGAGAGCAAACAATTATACAAACAATCTATTGTACTCATATTATGTTGAATTGTTATACTTGTTAGACTTGCCTTGCATATTGAATGCTATTTCTCTTCAATCGTTGATTAAAGAATGGTGCAGACAATACCTTTGTGCTTAACTTTTCAGTTTGACAGTTTGACTTGATGTTAATTCCAGTAGAATTGCAACTCCCTTCTTAGAAAAAGAACTATAGATCAAGTGTCATTTTATTTTAATCTACTCATACTTCAATCTACATATCTGTTTATTATATTACCTTAGAAGGATTTTTTTTTCTCTGTAGATGTCAACGAGTGTGATCAAAGTCCAAGTCCCTGCCCTGAATCTGCAACTTGCCAAAACACAGTTGAATTGTACTATTGTTCATGTCCTTTTGGCAGCAATTTTGAAAAGGAAACAAACTCGTGCACCAACCATTTAATAGGTAAATCACCAGAAGTTAAAACCTTGCTTTATTCATCTTACAATCAATGATGCACCCTTTTAGACTCTAAAAATGATCTTTGCTGTGTAGTCTGGTAATATGTATGAACACTTCTGTAGGAGTTGTTATTGGACTAAGCTCTGGAATTGGAGTTCTGTTTCTTGCGTCGGTTTCAATTTTGTTGCTTCAGAAGTGGAAGAGAAGTACTAAAAGGCGAGTTCGGAAAGCACACTTTGGAAAAAACAGAGGCCTTTTATTGGAGCAGTTGTTCTCATCCAATGAAAGTGCCACCCATAGCTAAAATATTTTCATTGGATGAGTTAGAAAAGGCAACGGACAATTTCGACCCCATGTGCATTCTAGGCCATGGAGGGGATGGAACCGTTTACAGGGGGATCTTATCAGATCAACGTGTGGTGGCCATAAAGAAGTCCAAAATGGTAGATCAAAGAGAGATTGATCCCCGGGTACCGAGCTCGAATTCGCCCTATAGTGAGTCGTATTACAATTCACTGGCCGTCGTTTTACAACGTCGTGACTGGGAAAACCCTGGCGTTACCCAACTTAATCGCCTTGCAGCACAGGTGAGTGCTAGATGCTTGTTAACACGGGATGATCGTATCACTGTATCAGAATTGGTAGTGAGGCTGCAAGTGCGCTTGCGTACCTCCATTCTGCTGCGTCCATACCAATCTTTCACAGAGATGTGAAATCTGTCAATGTACTCTTTTTTTTTAGCATCAGTACAGACACAAGCGCTCTATTCACGCGCATACACTCACCCTATGAACGTATACACGCACATCCTACCCCTATGAGCACCTCTGAGAGATTGAGCCGGCATATCATCTTGAGATTTACGAAGTCACCGTAGGCGCCTCGTCGTCGACAGGAACGTCTCCTCCCACTGAAAGCGCATCGCCGGAAATCCAGGAATAATGCGAGTACCAGGATTTGAACCCTGGTGGGTTGGGGATACCACTGTCCACCTAACCAACTCAACCACAAGTTGATTCGCTACCAATGTACTCTTGACTGATAGCTTCACTGCAAAGGTTGCAGACTTTGGTGCTTCGAGATCCATTTCCATGGATGAAAATCGCGTGGTCACTACAGTGCATGGTACATTTGGATACTTGGATCCTGAGTATTACCGTACAGGCCAGCTGACTGAGAAGAGCGAAGTTTACAGTTTCGGTGTGATGATCGTCGAGCTCCTGACAAGACAGAAGCAAATCTTCCTTGATTACTGTGGTGAAAAGCAAAGCCTGTGCCACTACTTCATTCAAAGTCTACAAGATAACATTACGATGGAGATCATTGACACTCAGTGTGTTCTCTGTTTCGCCCATATTATACTGATGACTAGCAGATGAACTTTAGGAACAAGAAATTCTGTATGAGACTACTACAACAACAACAATAACAAAGCCTTTAGTCCCAAACAAGTTGGGGTAGGCTAGAGGTCAAACCCATAAGATCTCGCAACCAACTCAAATTCTGTATGAGACTAACTTATAAATATCTTCATAGCATCTTAGCAAGGGCGTCGTATCACGTGAATCCGACCATCTTCGTGAATCCGTGCATCCCCTCATCGTCAATCGTTTGATCTAGATCATGTGCCTGCTGTTTGTTTGCCCGCTTTTTGCACAAACACGCCCGCCTCCAGCCTTGTTTGCCCTGTAAATTTTGCAAAGAAAGCCCCAGCGAGAGCAGCTCTCCTAGTTCACCACTCCCCAATCGTTTTCCAATCTCAGAGCATGCCCTATCCCAATGACGACCACGGCGGCATGCATCTGCCTGATCAATCACGGCCACGGGTAATCGCCACGACGACCACAAAGGAATCCATCTCCCAACTCCAGATCCGCATGGTGGACAAGTCCTCCTTGCTGGATACAGTGCAACCAACTACCATGGCGGGTTCTACTGCCAGGGACAATGAGAAGAAAGAGTCATATGTTTGGTTGTTTGAGACCTTCCTGGGAGCAATGGGGGGTGTAGCGCCGAGACTCATCATAACTGATGAAGCTACTAGCATCAAGAATGGAATTGATAAAGTTTTTCCAACCTCAGTACACAGGTTGTGCATGTGGCATATAATGGAAAAACTTCCAGAGAAGATTGCACCTGTGATTAGAGAAGAACCTGAATTTTGGAAGAGGATGAACGCATGTGTATGGGGTTCAGAAACCGTGACCGAATTTGAGTTAGAGTGGAATTCCATAATTTCAGACTTTGGGTTGGAGGATAATGAGTGGTTGACTAAAAGGTTTAGCCTTAGAGAATCATGGATACCAGTCTATTTCATGCACATATCACTGGCAGGCATTCTGCGAACAACTTCAAGGTCTGAAAGCGCAAATTCTTTTTTTAACCGATTCATTCATCGCAGGCTTACTTTTGTTGAGTTCTGGCTTAGATTCGAGACGGCTTTAGAATGTCAACGTCAAGAGGAGTTGATTGCAGACAATTCAAGCATCCATAGGACCCCCCAATTAGTCACACCGTGGGCAATGGAGAGACAAGGTAGTGAAGTATTCACATATGAGGTGTTTGTGAAATTTCAGGAACAAGTTATTGATGCAAGAGACCACTGTTGTGTTCAAGGAATTGCACAAGATGAGGGAATTAAAATAGTGACCTTCAAAACGGGTGCTAGTAGGGTAAGGGAGGTCCGATGTGACACGAAAACCATGATAGCTAACTGTTCGTGCAAGTTATTTGAGTCACATGAAATCCCATGCCGCCATATTATCCAAGTGATGCGAACTGAAAATCAACAGGAGCTCCCAACCTTCTATATTATGGAAAGATGGCAGAAACGGTGTAAAAGGTATGAAAGTTATAATAATTATTACTCTTATTTTTTCGAAATCACATGGTCACATCATTTTTTTGTAGTGAGAGTGTTTACGATGAACAAGGGAACCTTCTAGAAGAAAAGCCCGCCGACTCCTTGGATGCAGCCGCGAGGAAGAAGATTTCAACAGTGCGAAACAAGTTGGAAGATCTAATTCAAAGAGCCAAGCAATCAGATGAAGGCATGGACTTTTTGGTAGCAAGTGTTCTGAGCATTGAGGAGCCTCTGAACCAAATGGTTCCTAATGCAGTCAAGCGCACTAGGCAAGAGGAATACGAGGCGTTTATTGGTTGCAACATTCCTACTCAAGTTGACATACACCCGCCAAATGATGCTCATTTGGTAGGGATATTAAAAGAATAAAAAGAGGAAAGGAAATGAATGGGGAAAAACAAAAGGAGAAGAACAAAGAAGCCAAGGCCAAGGTTGAACGCTTGTGCAAGACATGCAACCAAATAGGTTTTCATGACAGTCGCAATTGTCCAACCAAAAAAGGTCAAGGAAAAGAAGCCATGAATGTGCAACCCATTCTTCCAAATGGTGCAGCATCATAGCTAAAAGTCTTTGAGGAAGGAGATGAATTTTGAATCTCATTTATTCGGTTTATTGATATTTGAATTTATGTAATGGATGTCAACTTGTGCTTTGTCCAAATATTTAAGTTATTTATATCACACTTGATTCTGAACTCTATTCATCAATTGTTGTCACAGAAAAGTACATGTGCTGAATATACTTCAGAATGCTTGGTGCCGCTGCTTCATAAATGTTCTGTAGTTTTCCCTGTTTATTAAGCAAGAACTGAACAATAGGTTAAATTGTGAAACTATTCTTGCGGTTATTGACCATTCTCATCGACTCAGAAGACGACCAGTGGGTTTGCGAATGCTGAACTGAATTTCCTTTCTCCCTCTACACTGCTGAAGTACCGGCCATACTGTTTTTCGGTACCAAATGATACTTGTAAACATGTACGCATTAACTGACAGTACGAATCATGTAGGAACAGCTCAGCTTACAAATGACAGTACCAAATGAGACTGTTTTTCAAAATGAATCGTGTAGGAACAACTCAGATTAGAGACTGACAATACGCGTCAACAATAGCATTCACGAAAAGGAAGTGAAACAGCCATTTCTTTTTTTTTTAAATCAGTCAGCAACAACTTGGCATCCTCTTGTTTCCTGAATTTTACATCCACCTCTTTCTGAATTTTGTAGCTCGATTAGCACACCCAAACAATATCTATAATCCTATTGAAATCACCAACAGCAAGTTATCTAATATAGTAAGAACTAGCTACATGGTCGCAGCAGTCATCTGGTTGTGCTGGTCTTGGGTTGTGGTCCAAGGAACTCTAGGCCGGCTTTGCCTGAAGAACTTGGCGAACAGTTCGGCAGCACAGCAGCCGGACAAAAAGAATTATTGCGGAGGCGCACGTCTGGCTCGAATTCATGGCGAGAAGATGCATGTCCGGAGGGCTCCGTACATCGCAGTCGGGCAAGACCACGCTGCGCCCGCCGGCGAGAACTCCACGATTCAAGGCGATGGCCACCCACTTGGATCTCCGCCCGACCGCACGCTCCGACTGTCGTCGCTGGGATGTGGTGGCCGCCTCCGGCATGTCTCCATCGCAGCGTCCAAGGTGGTGCCCACAATCACCGGTCTTCGTGGCAGGCCATAGTCGCTGGACATAGTCTTGGCCGCCGCGGCCGTTGCCACCGGTGAGATGCAGGTTAGGAATCAGGATGGGAGGAAAACGATTGGGGGCGGTGAACTGGGAGAGCTGCCCTCGCTGGGGGTTTTCTTGCAAAATTTACAGGGCAAACATGGCTAGAGGCGGGCGTGTTTGTGCAAAAAGCGGGCAAACAAACATCAGGAACAAGACCTAGATCAAACGATTGACGATGAGGGGATGCACAGATTCACGTGATACGACGCCCTTAGCAAGCTAACCTGTTCTTGCGACCGTGCGAGCAATTGGAAGCATGTTCTTCTCAATATTTGTGGTGTCGGAAATATCTTGATAACCCCCACTAGGCTTTCAGGTTAGAGCCAACACTTCTTGGTACATAGATAAAACTGCGGCCCTACTAATTCTGTCTCACACTAAATGATGTGTAAAATGGATAATTTCTGAAATTCACCATCTTTAGAATGACTAGCAAGTGGCAAGTGTAGCCACAGTTGTTTCATAATGTTGTCTTAGGTATTTGGGCATCTTTTCTGAAAGATAAAACAACCAGATGGGCACTTGGATAGTGTAGTTTTCATCTTCAGCTGGGCATGATTTATTTACAGCAACCAATGATCAACATATACTACATATTCACTGATACTGCTACTGCTACACATTACACCACTTATGCATTTGATGTACACCTTTTGCATCTTGTGTCGCCTTTGCCCAGCATCAAAATCAACAGAAACGGCCAAGACAGTAGCAGGAAACAATATCCAAATATTCTTAATCTTCTTGGTCTCGCGAAACTTCAGAATGCTAGCCATTCAATCTCAAGCCTCGCAGCCGCAGTCTTCTTCTATCAATTAGTTGTCCATTCACTATTTTTCTTGCCACGGAGCCAACTGTAGCAACAGAAAACCAAATAACATAACACAAGCCTCGACAATGCCATACCATTATTTCATTGATGATGAATCCAGCTCCAAATAATATGTGCGGTCTCCTGAGCGCTGACCACAGTGGTGCCTTTGATAAGTCATCGCCCTGAGTTGCTATTGCCTTCAGATGCTAAGCTGTCTAGCAAGTCACTTCCTTTGTAGTTTGTGCCACCAAGCCCAGGATTGGATGAGTAGCGGCTGTCTGCAACAGACAAGGATGCTGATGCTGTCTTGTTACGCCCAGCATCCCAGACAACAAAATCTGTATTTTCAAGGAGGCCATCAGAGGCAATCCTTGCATCCTGGAATGGTGCATTACATTTTTGCTTTGAAAACTTAATGCAAGCCTCCTTTGCTGATTCAAGACAAGAAGCCATTTCTCGTTCTTCGCATTCTTCTCTTTCTTGATAGTTGGTTGTTGCACCTCCAAACAAACCTTTCCACCAGGGGGGCTTGCATTTTCGTGTTGCAGCGATTGAACAGCCGGAGCGTGCACCAGCCTGCAAAATGATGAACCAATCCGCTGTTCATTCCATTTGCAGGAAAAGATCCATTGTTCACAGTTAGGGGGGTTAAGTACATCATGCAATTAGGAATGATGAAGCAAGCCAAATGGGCTGGCTGAGACCACTGGAGATCTTTAGGAAGCAAAGCTTCTACTTGTATACAAAACACACAGCATACTACTAACCAGCATACACGGTAGATTTGCTCCAGCTAAATCCAATTTACTCTTGTCATGTCAGGAATGAATTCTGACAGTAAGAACTCTAAGGTGCACTTCAAATGCTTAATCACACAATACACCATATAACTATACACCCACATGCAATTTAATCTTGGCATCCACTCCATCCGTTTCTAAATTTAAGTCTTTTTAGAGATTTCACTCAATTTGCTCCGTATGTAGCCTGCATTGGAATCTCTAAAAAGACTTTTATTTAGGAACAGAGGGAGTATAATAGATCCAGACTTGCAAGATCCTAATCTGATTACTAGCACTTTCTCCACAAAACAAAACGACGACACAAAAGACTAATGATGCAAAAGGTGCACTTCCACTTCATTTGCCCATTCAACTGTAGAACATCACCAAGCAAGACAGCTAAAGCTAAGCAGCCATGAAGTGGTTTTTGTCTCTTCATTGTGTGCAGCTGATAAATTTACCGACTAGCAGTACTAGAGCAAGTCAGCTCGGCCAGCTGCAAAAGTAAACATTCCTCGTCTTCCCAGACACGGAAGAACAAAAAAAAAACTGGTCAACAGGGTCGTCTATAGACATCTCAGTCGGCCGAGAAATCGACCGAGACCCAGGAACATCTCGGTCAACTGGGAATTAGCATAGCAGCAACACCGCAGAAGTAAAATACGCACGCGGAATATATGCCATGTCATGAAAACCCCGAATAGTAAGTGATCTTGGGTACTAGTCAGGGGCTTGTCTGCACTGTTTGGTGTACGCAGCTGCTAAACTTGCTGCCTGGCATTGACTAGCGCAAGGCAGCTCGGCCAGCTGCAAGAACAAAAAGAGGGCAAATGCTTCCGGTGCTAGGAACTGCGCTGCCATCTGCAATCAGCGTCTACCCAACAGATCTAAACAACCGTCGTCGAGTAAGCCTACACAATCGGCGTCTCCTAGATAGGTATGTGACAGCGCGCTTTGCCTCCGATGATCCAGGCATGCGAGACAGACACAGATTGCCAGTTGGGCAGGGGCTTACCTCGCACTGGGAGAAGAGGCTGGCCTCGGCGGCCTCCCAGGCGGCGCGCCAGCTCGCGGCGTCGCGGAAGGCGAGGACGGGGGGCTCGGTGGAGGCGGAGGAGGAAGAGGAAGGGACCGGCGCGCGAAGCAGAGGGAGGGGCGGGTCGAAGGGCACCACGGTGGCCGCCGGGGAGTAGTCCTCCGAAACCTCGCCGCCGCCGCCCGGCAGTGGAACGTCCATTGTTTGTGTTCCCTGGCGGCGGATTTGCGTGGCACACATCGTTTATTAGGGTTGAGTTCACGATTCTTTCCTTTGGGCTGGGCCGGGCCTAAGGAATTCGAATCACGGCCCAAACAAACAGGCCTTATATGGCCCACACACACATGTCCATATATATAAAACGTGTCCCCTCCGGAAGCGGAGCAATAGGATTCGCAACTCACGATGGAAACCACGACGCTGTAAGCCGGATCGATCGCCGTCGTCCGCCCAACCCCAATCATGGCTCCTCTCCCTGAGTCCTTTAGCTGCAACAATAACCGCTGCTTCCCTGCAAGATCGCGTTACTGCTTCCACCTCCGCCGCGTCGACAATGGCCGAGGCGGAGACGCCAGGAATCGCTGGGTGCTTGGACCGGTGGACGAAAGAGGGGGCCGACGAGGCCGTGGCGCTCCTCGACGCCGTCCGGTCCAGCAAGGCCGAGACCATCGCCGGGCTCCAAGCCGATGTCAAGGCGGCCGCGGAGGAACTCAAGGTCAGCTCTTGAGCTCTTGATCTCTACGTTCTGATCCAGTTTCTAGTCAATTTTTGCACACGCCAACCGTATGTAGACGAGTTTTATGCCTGATCGACGACACGCTGATGGATGAAAACTTGCAGCGCCTGGATAGCGAGCCGTACGGCGCGCTCTCGGCGGCCTGCGACATGTTCGTCCGGTACGTGCGTCGTGGCGGCGTCGCCGATGATCAGCCCGCACAGTTCCCCGCCCTCAAACGCCGTTTGGTCGGCCGCGCCACCAGATTCGGGGACATCTGCCGAGGCGCGCGCGGGGCCATCGCGACGCTCTGCCAGGACTTCTTGCTGGACGGCTGCACCGTGCTGGTGCACGGCCACTCGCCGCCCGTGCTCGACGCTCTCCGGCTGGCCGCCACCCGCGGCAAGCGCCTCCTAGTCCTATGCACCGGTACGCTACGCACGCATCATTAACTCGCGGAATAACCAAGACTTCGTAACATTGCCAATAATGTTTGGAGCCTAATTTGTTTTCGTCTTGCATGCAGAGGGTAGGCCGGACGGCGCGGGGCTGAGGCTGGCCGGGGAACTCGCGGCGGCCGGGGTGCCGGCGAGGGTCCTGCTCGACTCGGCGGTGGCCTACTCGATGGGCCAGGTCGACGTGGTGCTGGTAGGCGCCGACTTAGTCGCCGAGACGGGCGGCGTGGTCGGCGGCGTTGGCACGTACCAGGTCGCCCTGGTGGCTCGCGCCATGGGCAAGCCTGTCTATGTGGCAGCAGAGAGCTACAAGTTCGCGAGGCTGTATCCGCTGGGACAGAAAGACATCGAGCAGGGCGGTGGCCGAGACGTGGACTTCGGCGACGTGCCTGTGCCGGCCGGCGTGGACGTCGAGGCGCCGGCCAGGGACTACACCCAGTCGAAGTACCTGGAGCTTCTGATCACAGACCTCGGCGTGCTACAGCCGGCCGCCGTCAGCGATGTGCTCCTCCACCTCTCCATGTGATTGCAATTGAACGCCATTTTTGGTTTATACGAGGTAGAAAAGGCTCGTGCACCACAACGGAAGAAACAAATATACTGATTAGGACATATTTGGCAGATATTTGTCTTTTAATCTTTTTGATTTGATTCATGATTTTTCATCCAGTTTTTCCTAAACCCCCTCTTTTCACGCGTTGTCAATATCCAACCTATCTATCGCTCTACCGATCAAATCTGATTTAGTTGGGTGAAAGCAAATATAGGTTAGAGCATCTCCAGCCGCGCCCCCAACAGGTCCCCCAAGGCCGTTTTTTAGCGCCGGTGTCGAAAAATCAATCGAGTCGCGCCCCCACGAGCCTGTTTTTTGTCGGATTGGGCCGAAATTGGTGCCGGCGCACCCAACCCGAACCCGGCGCGGCGCCCGAGGGCGCCGGCGCGAACGTTTTGGCGCGAAAGAATGGCGGGACCGGCGCGTCAACGAGACGAAGGCTAGTCGTCCTCATCGTCTCGGTTTTCCCGCGGGGAATCAATGCCAAGGCTGCTGCCGGTCAGCCTGCCATTGATTCACGGGCGGCGAAGTGCGGCGACGCCACGCGTTCGCACGCGGCCGCCCCCGAGCCGCTATAAAAGGCGAACTTGGTCGCGCCGGTGAAGCACCCATCTCCTCCTCCTCGCCGCCGCACTTCCTCCCCCCCCCTCTCTCTCTCTCCGCCGTTCGAGCCCCTCTCTCTCCCCTGGCAACCATGAGCGCGAGGTACCCCGGCGACGCGGCGGCGGCCAACGGTTTCGGCCGCCGCTCGCTGCATGAGTGGGAGGCCTACCTCCTCCACGAGGCCAACTACCCCGCGCCGCCCGACGTACGCGCTCCGTCGCGGTGGAGGCTCAGAGCCGGCGGGGTCCCTGTCCCTCCTCTGCCCGTCCCCGAGACGCCCGCCTATTTCCACGCCGAGATCGAGCGTGCGCGGGCGTCCCTGACGGCCGAGGAGCGGGCGCTCCCGGAGTACGCCACCGACAACTACGAGGCGTGGGCCGCGTACTTCAGACGCCGACAGGAGGAGCGGCTCGCCTCCACCAACAACGCGCCGACGCCGCGCGGCCGCAACAACAGCGAGGGCCGCCGCCTGTGGTGGGGCGTCCCAGGCCGCACGCTCAGCGGCGTCCTCGCGCACCTCGAGGGCGGCAACGACCCGCCGTTCGAGTACCCGACCGCTCGGGGCGGCGGCGCGTGGCTGCTGAGGAGGATGATGGGATGATCATCCTCCTCTTCCTCCTCCTCCTCCTCCCGATCCTCCTCTCACTCCTCCGGCGCGCCGACGTTGGTCAGCGTCAAGCCAGAGCCTGTCGGGTTTCGTAGTAATTTCAAAATTTTTCCTACGCACACGCAAGATCATGTGATGCATAGCAACGAGGGGGAGAGAGTTGTCTACGTACCCAACGCAGACCGACTGCGGAAGCGATGACACGACGTAGAGGAAGTAGTCGTACGTCTTCACGATCCAACCGATCAAGTACCGAAACTACGGCACCTCCGAGTTCGAGCACACGTTCAGCTCGATGACGATCCCCGGACTCCGATCCAGCAAAGTGTCGGGGAAGAGTTCCGTCAGCACGACGGCGTGGTGACGATCTTGATGTACTACAGCAGCAGGGCTTCGCCTAAACTCCGCTACAGTATTATCGAGGTATATGGTGGCAGGGGGCACCGCACACGGCTAAGGAATAGATCACGTGGATCAACTTGTGTATTCTAGGGTGCCTCTACCTCAGTATATAAAGGAGCCAAGGGGGGAGGGGGGCGCCGGCCAAGGAGAGGGCGCAGGAGGAGTCGTACTCCTTCCGGGAGTAGGACTCGCCCCCAATCCTATTCCAACTAGGATTCCCAAGGGGGAAAGGGGGAGAAGGGTGGCCGGCCACCTCTCCTAGTCCTAATAGGACTAGGGGAGGGGGGAGGTGCGCAGCCCCCTTGGGCTGCCCCTTTCTCCTTTCCACTAAGGCCCATGATGGCCCATATGGCTCCCGGGGGGTTCCGGTAACCTCCCGGTAACACGGTAAAATCCCGATTTCACCCGGAACACTTCCGATGTCCAAACATAGGCTTCCAATATATCAATATTTATGTCTCGAACATTTCGAGACTCCTCGTCATGTCCGTGATCACATCTGGGACTCCGAACAACCTTCGATACATCAAAATGCATAAACTCATAATGTAACTGTCATCGTAACCTTAAGCGTGCGGACCCTACGGGTTCGAGAACAATGTAGACATGACCGAGACACGTCTCCGGTCAATAACCAATAGCGGACCTGGATGCCCATATTGGCTCCTACATATTCTACGAAGATCTTTATCGGTCAGACCGCATAACAACATACGTTGTTCCCTTTGTCATCGGTATGTTACTTGCCCGAGATTCGATCGTCGGTATCCAATACCTAGTTCAATCTCGTTACCGGCAAGTCTCTTTACTCGTTCAGTAATACATCATCTCACAACTAACTCATTAGTTGCAATGCTTGCAAGGCTTATGTGATGTGTATACCGAGAGGGCCCAGAGATACCTCTCCGACAATTGGAGTGTCAAATCCTAATCTCGAAATACGCCAACCCAACATCTACCTTTGGAGACACCTGTAGTGCTCCTTTATAATCACCCAGTTACGTTGTGACGTTTGGTAGCACCCAAAGTGTTCCTCCGATAAACGGGAGTTGCATAATCTCATAGTCATAGGAACATGTATAAGTCATGAAGAAAGCAATAGCAACATACTAAACGATCGGGTGCTAAGCTAATGGAATGGGTCATGTCAATCAGATCATTCTATTAATGATGTGATCCCGTTAATCAAATAACAGCTCATTGTTCATGGTTAGGAAACATAACCATCTTTGATTAATGAGCTAGTCAAGTAGAGGCATACTAGTGACACTTTGTTTGTCTATGTATTCACACATGTATTATGTTTCCGGTTAATACAATTCTAGCATGAATAATAAACATTTATCATGATATAAGGAAATAAATAATAACTTTATTATTGCCTATAGGGCATATTTCCTTTAGTCTCCCACTTGCACTAGAGTCAATAATCTAGATTACACAGTAATGATTCTAACACCAATGGAGCCTTGGTGCTGATCGGTTTTTGCTCGTGGAAGAGGCTTAGTCAATGGGTCTGCAACATTCAGATACGTATGTATCTTGCAAATCTCTATGTCTCCCACCTGGACTAGATCCCGGATGGAAGTTGAAGCGTCTCTTGATGTGCTTGGTTCTCTTGTGAAATCTGGATTCCTTTGCCAAGGCAATTGCACCAGTATTGTCACAAAAGATTTTCATTGGACCCGATGCACTAGGTATGACACCTAGATCGGATATGAACTCCTTCATCCAGACTCCTTCGTTTGCTGCTTCCGAAGCAGCTATGTACTCCGCTTCACATGTAGATCCCGCCAGAACGCTTTGTTTAGAACTGCACCAGCTGACAGCTCCACCGTTTAATGTAAACACGTATCCAGTTTGCGATTTAGAATCGTCCGGATCAGTGTCAAAGCTTGCATCAAGTAACCTTTTACGGTGAGCTCTTTGTCACCTCCATATACGAGAAACATATCCTTAGTCCTTTTCAGGTATTTCAGGATGTTCTTGACCGCTGTCCAGTGATCCACTCCTGGATTACTTTGGTACCTCCCTGCTAAACTTATAGCAAGGCACACATCAGGTCTGGTACACAGCATTGCATACATGATAGATCCTATGGCTGATGCATAGGGAACATCTTTCATATTCTCTCTACCTTCTGCAGTGGTCGGGCATTGAGTCTTACTCAACTTCACACCTTGTAACACAGGCAAGAACCCTTTCTTTGCTTGATCCATTTTGAACTTCTTCAAAATTTTGTCAAGGTATGTGCTTTGTGAAAGTCCAATTAAGCGTCTTGATCTATCTCTATAGATCTTAATGCCTAATATGTAAGCAGCTTCACCGAGGTCTTTCATTGAAAAACTCTTATTCAAGTATCCCTTTATGCTATCCAGAAATTCTATATCATTTCCAATTAGTAATATGTCATCCACATATAATATCAGAAATGCTACAGAGCTCCCCACTCACTTTCTTGTAAATACAGGCTTCTCCAAAAGTCTGTATAAAACCAAATGCTTTGATCACACTATCAAAGCGTTTATTCCAACTCCGAGATGCATGCACCAGTCTATAAATGGATCGCTGGAGCTTGCACACTTTGTTAGCTCCCTTTGGATCGACAAAACCTTCTGGTTGCATCATATAAAACTCTTCTTTAAGATATCCATTAGGGAATGCAGTTTTGGCATCCATTTGCCAAATTTCAAATCATAAAATGCGGCAATTGCTAACATGATTCGGACGGACTTAAGCATCGCTACGGGTGAGAAGGTCTCATCGTAGTCAACCCCTTGAACTTGCCGAAAACCTTTCGCGACAAGTCGAGCTTTGTAGACAGTAATATTACCGTCAGCGTCAGTCTTCTTCTTGAAGATCCATTTATTCTCAATTGCTTGCCGATCATCGGGCAAGTCAACCAAAGTCCATACTTTGTTCTCATACATGGATCCCATATCAGATTTCATGGCTTCAAGCCACTTTGCGGAATCTGGGCTCACCATCGCTTCTTCATAGTTCGTAGGTTCATCATGATCTAGTAGCATGACTTGCAGAACAGGATTACCGTACCACTCTTAGCATGAATAATAAACATTTATCATGATATAAGGAAATAAATAATAACTTTATTATTGCCTCTAGGGCATATTTCCTTCACCGGGATGATGAAGATGTCCATCGGAGAGGGATTCCCCCTCCGGCAGGGTGCCAGAACGGGTCTAGATTGGTTTTCGGTGGCTACGGAGGCTTCTGGTGGCGGAACTCCTGATCTATTATGCTCCCGGATGTTTTTAGGGTATATGGAGATATGTAGGCGGAAGAAGTACGTCAGGGGGGCCACGAGGGTGGAGGGCGCGCCCAGGGGGTGGGCGCGCCCCCCTGCCTCGTGGCCTCCTCGCAGGTCCCCCGACGTGCACTCCAAGTCTTCTGGGCTTCTACTTTGGTGCGGATCTCACTCTGGTTTACCTACGAGGTTTGGTAGTAACTTGATATGAAGTTACATGATCATCATCATTAGCTTCCTCACTAATTGGTGTAGTAGTCACAGGAACAAATTTCTGTGATGAACTACTTTCCAATAAGGGAGCAGGTATAGTTACCTCATCAAGTTCTACTTTCCTCCCACTCACTTCTTTCGAGAGAAACTCCTTCTCTAGAAAGGATCCATTCTCAGCAACAAATAACTTGCCTTTGGATCTGTGATAGAAGGTGTACCCAACAGTTTCTTTTGGGTATCCTATGAAGATTTACTTCTCCGATTTGGGTTCGAGCTTATCATGTTGAAACTTTTTCACATAAGCATCGCAGTCCCAAACTTTAAGAAACGACAGCTTAGGTTTTTCGCCAAACCACAGTTCATACGGTGTCATCTCCACGGATTTTGATGGTGCCCTATTTAACATGAATGCAGCTGTCTCTAATGCATAACCCCAAAACGATAGCGGTAAATCAGTAAGAGACGTCATAGATCGCACCATATCTAATAAAGCATGGTTACGACGTTCGGACACACCATTACACTGTGGTGTTCCAGGTGGCGTGAGTAGTGAAACTATTTCACATTGTTTTAACTGAAGGCCAAACTTGTAACTCAAATATTTTACTTCTGCGATCATATCGTAGAAACTTTTATTTTGTTACGATGATTCTCCACTTCACTTTGAAATTCTTTGAAATTTTCAAATGTTTCAGACTTGTGTTTCATCAAGTAGATATACTCATATCTGCTCAAATCATCTGTGAAGATCAGAAAATAATGATACCTGCTGTGAGCTTCAATATTCATCGACCACATACATCAGTATGCATGATTTTCAACAAATCTGTTGCTTGCTGCATTGTTCTGAAGAACGGAGTCTTAGTCATCTTGCCCATGAGGCATGGTTCGCAAGCATCAACTGATTCATAATCAAGTGATTCCAAAAACCCATCAGCATGGATTTTCTTCATGCGCTTTACACCAATATGACCTAAACGGCAGTGCCACAAATAAGTTGCACTATCATTATTAACTTTGCATCTTTTGGCTTCAATATTATGAATATGTGTATTACCACGATCGAGATCCAACAAACCATTTTCATTGGGTGTATGACCATAGAAGGTTTTATTCATGTAAACAGAACAACAATTATTCTCTAACTTACATGAATAACCGTATTGCAATAAACGTGATCCAATCATTTCATGCTCAACACAAACACCAAATAACACTTATTTAGGTTCAACACTAATCCCGAAAGTATAGGGAGTGTGCGATGATGATCATATCAATCTTGGAACCACTTCCAACACACATCGTCACTTCACCCTTAACTAGTCTCTGTTCATTCTGCAACTCCCGTTTCGAGTTACTATTCTTAGCAACTGAACCAGTATCAAATACCGAGGGGTTGCTACGAACACTAGTAAAATACACATCAATAATCTGTATATCAAATATACCTTTGTTCACTTTGCCATCCTTCTTATATGCCAAATACTTGGGGCAGTTCCGCTTCCAGTGACCAGTCCCTTTGTAGTAGAAGCACTTAGTCTCAGGCTTAGGTCCAGACTTGGGTTTTTCACTTGAGCAGCAACTTGCTTGCCGTTCTTCTTGAAGTTCCCCTTTCTTCCCTTTGTCCCTTTACTTGAAACTAGTGGTTTTGTTTACCATCAACACTTGATGCTTTTCTTGATTTCTACCTTCGTCGATTTCAGCATCACGAAGAGCTTGGGAATCATTTCCGTTATCCCTTGCATATTATAGTTCATCACGAAGTTCTACTAACTTGGTGATGGTGACTAGAGAATTCTGTCAATCACTATTTTATCTGGAAGATTAACTCCCACTTGATTCAAGCGATTGTAGTACCCAGACAATCTGAGCACATGCTCACTCCTTGAGCTATTCTCCTCCATCTTTTAGCTATAGAACTTGTTGGAGACTTCATATCTCTCAACTTGGGTATTTGCTTGAAATATTAACTTCAACTCCTGGAACATCTCATATGGTACATGACGTTCAAAACGTCTTTGAAGTCCCGATTCTAAGCCGTTTAAGCATGGTGCACTAAACTATCAAGTAGTCATCATATTGAGCTAGCCAAATGTTCATAACATCTGCATCTGCTCCTGCAATAGGTTTGTCACCTAGTAGTGCATCAAAGACATAATTCTTCTGTGCAGCAATGAGGATAATCCTCAGATCACGGATCCAATCCACATCATTGCTACTAACATTTTTCAACTTAGTTTTCTCTAGGAACAGATAAAAATTAACTGGGGAGCAATATCGCGAGCTATTGATCTACAACATAGATATGCTAATACTACCAGGACTAAGTTCATGATAAATTAAAGTTCAATTAATCATTACTTAAGAACTCCCACTTAGATAGACATCCCTCTAATCCTCTAAGTGATCACGTGATCCAAATCAACTAAACTGTTTTGCACCCGTTGTATTTGAACGTAGAGCCTATCGCACCCGATCACCACATGGTGTCTCAGCACGAAGAACTTTCGCAATGGTGCATACTCAGGGAGAACACTTTTACCTTGATAATTAGTGAGAGATCATCTTATAAAGCTACCGTCAAACTAAGCAGAATAAGATGTATAAAAGATAAACATCACATGCAATCAAAATATGTGACATGATATGGCCATCATCATCTTGTGCCTTTGATCTCCATCTCCAAAGCATCGTCATGATCTCCATCGTCACCGGCATGACACCATGATCTCCATCATCTTGATCTATATCAATGTGTCGTCACATGGTCGTCTCGCCAACAATTGCTCTTGCAAC